>NW_023242437.1:1532-1973 GCF_002007445.2 Ailuropoda melanoleuca
GCATCACCCTTCGTTAATAGGGAAACATGAGGGAAAGTGGTCGCGGAGGCCTGACGAGAGTGCCCCATAGTGGTCTCTGAGACCGCCAACGATCATCATCTCTCGTGAGTAAGGGAGCATGAATGAAAAGNTCATCTCTCGTGCGTAAGGGAGCATGAATGGAAAGTTTCAGGATTTTCGAGGACTCAGCGCCCTTCTAATTGGTAATAAAGCAGAGCGTCCAAAAAACACCTCCTGCGAACAGCAGCCTTTTCACTGGGGACCCCGATCCACATTGGGTGTAGGGGCCTGGGGAGGATCCAGCATTTAGAACCAAGAAACAAAGTGTGAGGGGAAAGACCTTGAAGTCACGACGGCCTTATGGAAGGAAGATCAGGGATCAAGGTGCTTTGGTACCGTGAGTGAAACACGACGAACACAGCACTGAGAAAGACAATTCGG
>NW_023242440.1:0-1449 GCF_002007445.2 Ailuropoda melanoleuca
CGCTTAACCGCTGTGCCACCCAGGCGCCCCAAGAGGAGTTTTTCTATAGCCAGATCCCTGCTCCCACCTGCCTCCCTCCATAACTTGTGTGGTACACCTCCAATGGTCATGTACAGTGTCTGAGGCCGTCTGGATTCCTACAAGGGAGGGACAGCTGCCTTACTACAGTCATAGGAAGCCTACGTCCCAACAACTGAAAGGAAGAAACAATTATTATTGGGAAACAATGTAACACAAAATATACTGTAGGTTGTGAAAGGTTACACCATCTGTCAATAGTCATAGGAAGCGGGTCAGAGGTAGAGATACAAATTTCAAGTGGCAGGTCATGGTGGCACCCTAAAAGGTGTCCTTCCTGTGTATGGTTTTCTTTATTGAAAGATTTGAAAGCCTTTGGAAATTAGAACTATATTCCCTTTCTTGCCTCATGATGCTACCATCCACCCTGTGATCCACATCATGAATCTGAGAATCACTGTAGACTCTTACTCCATAATTACCTCTCGTTTTTCACCACCTTCATTTCATCCATCACACAGTCCTGTTAATTGGAATTCTGGAGTATGTACCAAGTCTTCCCATCTTCCTATAGTCACGAGGGGGGCTCTACGGTCGACTGCCCGGGCTGCAACTGTGGCGCTGTCTCAGGGTCCCTACGAGCCCTCTCCAGCCCACACCAGCATCACACACTGTCACGTTGCAACTGCTCCCACACACACGGGCTCTACACCCTATGAGTAGCCTCTTGCTTTTAGTTTTCAGATGTTCTAGAAAGTAAGGTTAAACATTTTCATGTTGTTCAGTTACCCTATTTACTTCTTCCTCATTGTTCATTTCCTTTGCCCACTTTCAAAACTTGCACTATTTTTTAAATGTTTTACTTAGTAACATCTATATTCACATTTCAACTTTCTCTTCAGAAGCAGATTATTTAATATTTCTTTTCATATTTCAAGTTACTTTTAAAAGCAAAAAAGTGTGAGTGAAAATAATGCAATAACTCTGCCAACACATTAAATCTCACCCCTAGGTGGAGTTTCCCTAGGAATTATCTACATAAAGTGAGTAAACTTTGTCTTTAAGATGTTAGCACTGAACCGTATTATCATCAATGTGAATTATTATTGTTTATAAGTAACACTGAAAATGATGAAACAGGAATTTAGAAAGGGAAGTAGGAAAAAACAGTTAGCTGGCCTCACATGTCACACCCTTTTCCTTCATCCAGATCCTGGTGTTAAACTTCCCCAGAGAATGACAGGTTCTCTGAAATGTTTCTTTTATACGTGCTTAATTATTGGTATTAGAATAAAACTGATACATCACTATGATTATCACTCAAAATAGATCACCAAGGATATGAAAACACTAATACTTACTTTTTTTCTTTTTTTAAGATTTTATTTATTTATTTGACAGAGAGAGAGAGACAGCCAGCGAGAGAGGGAA
>NW_023242441.1:0-1449 GCF_002007445.2 Ailuropoda melanoleuca
TTAAAAAAAAGCATTACCAAACTAGCATAGAAATATATAAGCTCCTCACTTCTGTTAGTTCAGCAATATATATTGAAGTTTTGGATCGTTGGTACTAATTCCACTGACAACTAGATAACTTTCATAATAATAACAACAAATCTTGAAACTAAAATTATAATAATCTCTGAGCAATCTCTAATAATAAGAAGATTAAAATATGGCATATTGCAAATTATTTGAAGTGCTTTATTGTACTAGATAAGATATGATCAGATATTATTATCCATTCTGCTTTTTTTCCCCCTCCAAACCAACACTGGCTTGTTAAGTGTTTGTAACACTAATTTTGTTTCAGCTTCTTTGTCTCTCTTGACCCTCTCATTTCATGGTAATGCATAAATTCTACATTTTTTACTCAGCCCAATGTACTCACACAGCAAAAGGCCAGTTTTCAAATATAATTAAAATAAAATTATAATTTATAACAATACTATCATGTAGGGATACTCTTATAGCCATGTTTCATTTCAGTGTTGATGTCTCTTAGTCTCTCCCTAGTCTCTGACTGCTTTTGACTTTGCTTCTCTGGTTTTGGCCCTTGGAGCCTAAGTTCTTAACATATATCTATTCTATGGTTTCTGCTATTCTTTAGCACTCGTGGGAATATTCACTTTTCCCCTGTTTCTGATGTGATCAAGGATTAAATTGAAACTTTCTCAAGAGACAGGCCGGGAATAGGGACAAGTGAGAGGTGGGGGTAGACAGTGGCATGCAACCTACCTTTCAGCCTCACACTAGCTTCAGTTGGGCACTTTAAACTTTTTTCTGTTCTTATAATATCATCTCAGAACTTTTGACTGATATTAACACTTAATATTTCAATCTCCTCCTTTCTCATCTAGACTAATGAAACAACTGATTAACTGGCCTACCAGCTTGATACAGGTGCACATGACATGAATTAAATTTCATTGTACCATGAGCTGCTCACAACTCTTCAATGATTCTCCCTCTATTGGTATAAAGTTCCAATTCCCTTAACAAGACAAACAAGTGTCTCTAGCCTCATCTCTGTCCATCACCATTCTTCTGATACTTTCAATCTAGCATTAAGTTTCCTAAAACGTATTCCACAGATGCTATTGGGTGACGTGTTAATAGGTATTATGCAAAACAAGTTTAATTAGGATAAATAAATTTGAAAAATCCTGGACCAAAAGATTGTCAAAGTGAAGACTTTTAGAGAGTAATCAGTATGCATTGTAAATTTCTGAGGATATAAACATTTCCTCAACCATTTAGCCATGTTACTTTTGAATAGTGTGCACTTTCTTTCACCTCTAAGCCTTCTGCTTGAAAAGACTTTTTCCAGCTATGTTAAATTTTAACAGTTGACTCGGTCACAACCTGTTTGAATCCCTTTTGAGCTTGCCTTTCTATAATACAGAGACCACAAAAAGGGTGAAA
>NW_023242442.1:0-1449 GCF_002007445.2 Ailuropoda melanoleuca
TCCCTGGTCACAGCCTTGCTCTCAGATGGAAGGAGAACGTCAGCGTTGCTAAAACACTAAAAGGAGTTCTGACTCCAAACCAAGGCTCCCTTTCGCTCAGATCATTCTCCACTCTGCCCCATGAGAGCTGGTGTCTTTCCGATGAAGTGTTTGGGAGCAGGAAGCCAGGGCCTGGGGGGTTCTCAGTCAGCTGACACCAACCTGAGAAGCCTAGGATGGCTAGGCTTCCAACATGGGTGAGGGGGGACTCTGAATCCCCTGAAGGCAGCTGCCCTTCTGCTTCTCGGCATCCCCACGGCAGGTGGCTCCTAGTTGCCCTGAACAAGGCTTCCTCTGTGCCCACTCTCCCCTCCATCTAGGATGAAATATTTATCGAGCAATGCTTTGAGTAAGAGAAGGCCCTTGACCTCCCGCAGAGCTGGGCTTCCAGCTTGAGAGACAAGACAAACATGTTTGAAATATTTAGTAAGATAACAAAGGCCAAAACAAGTGATTCAGAAATAATAGCAGCTCTAGGGTTCAGAGGAGAGAAAGATCAATAAGAGCCGGCACGATTAGCAGAGGCTTTCTAGAAGGTACCAGAACTGAGGGGTAAGCTTTGTAGAGACCCAAAGCAGCAGAGGCACCTGGAATGGCCACGGTGAAAATGAGATGGGGTTTTGAAGGTGGCTTGGTGAAACATCGATCGGGGTTACCTTGAGGCAGGGAGGAATAGGCAGGCGCATACCGTCAAGAAGAATGCTGTGGAAACACGCCAACAGCCACCACAGGAACCCCCTTAGTAAAACGGACCCACCCCTCATTTCCCTCCAGCAGAACCTCTCACAGGACGTTCAACTCCAAAACTGTCACTGGCTTATTCCTTCCAAAGACCTGGAAAAAGGATAGGGAATTATTTAGGATTAACTGAAATACTCATCTTACTGAAGAGAACAAGTAAAAATACTCAAAATACTCCTTAGGCATGTTCTGCCGAAAACAGAGTTATCCTAATGGTACAAATTTGTTCCAAGGCATTCACAGGCAACAAAGGTAGCAATTCTTTATTTTTCCTAAATCAAATTACATATGGTGAGACAAAGTAGAGAGCACAGAACAGACCCACAGATACGCGTTCACCTGATTTACGAGAAAGGTGACCCTAACGAGTCATGAGGAAAAGATGATCCTTTTCATAAATAGTGCTGGGTCAATTGAATAGTCCTATTTTCAAAATATGGATCTCATCCCTTCACATCATACACAAAATCAATTCCAGGTGGTTATATTCAAGGACATTCAGAGAATGTCCATCTGAATTTGAAATAGGCAACGATTTGATAAAATAACTCAAAAGCACGGAGCCCATCAAGGAAAAATTTGATAAACTGGAATAGATTAAAACTAAGAGCTTTTGTTCATGAAAAGCCACCATTAAGAGAGTGAATAGGGGCCCAAAGAGAGGGAAAT
>NW_023242443.1:0-1449 GCF_002007445.2 Ailuropoda melanoleuca
TCTGCAGGCCCGAGCTCCCTCCGAAGGCTCTAGGGGATGAATCCTCCCTTCCTTCTTCCACCTTCTGGCCCCAGGTGTTCCTTGGCTTGTGGCTGCATCACTCTGTTTCTGCCTTTGTGCGCTCATGGCCAGCCCCTCTGTCTCTCCTCCTCTTCTCCAAGGACCTCCATCACTGGATTTGAGACACACCCTAAATCTAAGATGATCTCATCTCGAAATCCTTAACTAATCACACCTGCAAAGACCCCGCTTCCATATCAGGTCTCAGTCCGAGATTCCAGGTGGACAGGAATTTTCACTCAGCAGCAGAATGTCACCAGGTAAAGAGCAGGTCTGCTGCACTGGCCAGGGGGTCAGTGGGCTGGCAGCTGGTCCCAGAAACCAGATCTGGGGCTTCTAGCAGCCTCCGGCCCTGTTGTCGGCCAGGGCGGCTTTGCCTCTTTTAATAGAATCAGAGTGCCCAGAGCAGAGGAGGTGGTGGCCAGGGGGGCAGCTACCCTGGAGAGGGTGTGCCATTTGGACACCTATTTTAAGGTGTCCTGGGAAAGAAAAGCAGAATGTGGCTCTGAAGAGTCAACCAGGACCCCAGGTTGAGTCCCCAGGAGGCCAACTGCACAGCATGGGGACTCCCTGGCAGGACTTTGTAGGTGATGAGCGTCCCGTCCTGGGAGGTGGTCTAGCAGCCCTCCAGGGTGGGCATTGCAGAAAGCATCCCCATCCCCGAGAGCTCTAAGCCTGTACTTATCTCGGGGACGGACGACCCCATCCAAAAGCTCAGGGACTCCCCCAAGAGTAGCCAAGCAGATGTGGCAGAGCCAGCCCCAGACCCCTAGACCCTCCCTCTGGCTGGCTGGTGGGTTTTCAGGGTGGGGGCGGGGGGTACCCCCCAGTACCCAGGCCATCAGACCCCTCCCGCTGCCCCCACGGAGCCCTCTGCCTCCGCAGCTGGGTCTTCCCTCCCCTTGCTCTGTCTTTTGGCTCGGCATCCTGCCCGCCCTCCCCCAGGAGCCTCTCCCAGGGTGCCCGTCCACGGGAGCTGCCTGGCTCACACCCAGGGGCTTTAAAGTTTTTTTTATTTGGTAAGATTCATATAACATAAAATTAACTCCTTTAAAGTGAGCAATTCAGTAGCATTTAGTACATTCACGATGGTGTGCAAATAGCACCACTGTCTAGTTCCAGAACATTTTTATCACCCTGAAAGAAGACCCTGTACCCAACTCTGGAGGGTTTTTTTTTTTAACCTTTCCTTTTTTTTCCCCTATTGCAGTAAAATACATGTAACAGTTTACCACTTTAACCACCTGTAAGTGTCCAGTTCCGTGGCATCAAGCTCAGTCCTGCTGCGCAGCCGTCCCCGCCATCATCTCCAGATCTCGTTTGTCTCCACAGTGACACTCTGTCCCCACGAAACAGTCACCCCTCCCTCCCCCAGCCCCCCGCCCCCCC
>NW_023242444.1:0-1450 GCF_002007445.2 Ailuropoda melanoleuca
TGTGGGGCTCGATCCCACAACGCCGGGATCACGCCCTGAGCCGAAGGCAGACGCTTAACCGCTGCGCCACCGAGACGCCCCCTATTTTACTTTTTCTATCATTCCCCAGGCATTTGCACTGTCCCACAAAAGACAATGATGCCTTAGTGGCAGTGGAAGGGAGAAGTAGAATTCATATGGTAAAAACAGAGATGGGAAGTAAGCAGTCACACTATTCAGAGATGACTCCTACTTTTTTGTTTTTTAAAGATTTTATTTATAAGTAACTTCTATACCCAACGTGGGGCTCAAGCCCACAAGCCCAAGATCAAGAGTCCTATGCTCCACTGACTGAGCCCGCCGGGTGCCCCATGACTCCTGTATCTGGCAAAATTAGTTGCGCTAATGGTGCCATTTATTAACTCAGGATATACTGGAAGAGAAGGTCCCCTCTCCCCACCTCTGCCACCCATGAGGGGAAAAGGACAAAAATATAAATTCAGTTCCCGTATGTCATTTGTGAAAAACGCAGATAGTGTAAACAGACCTCTATGGTAAGTAAATGAGTATCTGGGTCTATGCCCCACCTGCTCTGCTCACATTACATTCTAGCACAAATCACACTGCGTTGTATGTAACTGTTTGTACATCAATCTTTCATCCCAGAGAACAACCTGACAGACTGTTTGGCTTGGGTTCCCACGGGACAAAGTGGGATGTCCCGTATCAAACCCGACTGACTGAACAAATTCCAGTTCCTGCTTTCTATCCAACCCTGTTCCTTGACGGCAACTCCCTCTAAATCTCTAACTTCCTCTCTCCCTGCCCCCAGCAGACTGGGAGGCAACCAGCAGCCTCACAACTTTTTCCTGTCCAGGCCTATCCACCATATTCCCCTCCCAACCATGCCATCCATCTACTGCTATCCAATTCTATCCAGAAGCACTCCTGTAATCATTACGCTTGAAATAAATAAATAAATGGCTTTCTGCTACCAGCACATTAAGTATTTTTCTTTTTTTTTTTAAGGTAGGCTCCATGCCCAACGTGAGGCTTGAACTCATGATCCTGAGATCAAGAGTCACGTTCTCTGCCAACTGAGACAGCCAGGTGTCCCCTACATTAAGTATTTTTAAGCTAAAATTCCATTGTTTATAGTAATCAATTATTCAGGAAAGTTTTACTGAACATCTACTATGCCTAAAACTGGAGTTATCAAAGGACAACCCCTATAATTTAAGGCTTTGCAAACTAAAAGGGTCCATCCTATCTTTTCTGCTATATCTGTTTCCCTACCCACACCTATGTTCTGGACATTGACCTCTCCCCTTGCTCCCTAAGTCCCAGGCATCCATAGTCTGTCTTTGCTTAATCTGTGTCTTCCATTCAGAACATATTTCAGGGGCGCCTGGGTGGCACAGCGGTTAAGCGTCTGCCTTCGGCTCAGGGCGTGATCCCGGCACTGTGGGAT
>NW_023242445.1:0-1450 GCF_002007445.2 Ailuropoda melanoleuca
GACCCCCCCCCCCCCCCCCCGTTTCTGCCTGTCCCCTCCTGTTGCCCATCAATTGCTGAGCAGCCCGGCTCCCGCATGTCCGTTCCTGCTTTCTTGCATCGGTGGGGCTCAAAACAGCCCTGAAGTTCTTTCTGTTTCCCCTTTCTTTTTATGGAGGTGGAATTCACATACGCGAGAGTCACCCATTTTCAGGGGCACTAAAATGCCGAGTGGCATTCATTACATGTACATGGCTGTGCCACCACCAGCTCTATTTCCAAAACAGCTTCCTCACCCCAAAGAGACCTCTGTAGCCAAGAAGCCCCGGCCTCGCCTCCTCCCCTCCCCCAGCCCTGGAAACACCAGTTTGCTTTCTGAGTCTGTGGACCTCCCTGTTCTAGATATTTCCTGATGATGGAAGCAGATAGCATGTGACCTTTCACGTCTGGCCTCTCTCACTTGGCTCGATGTGTTCGAGGTTCCTCCATGGTGTAACACGCGTCGGGCTTTGTTCGTTCTCGTTTGGCTGAATAATATTCCTTGGTGTGCCTGTTCCTCACTTTGCCTATCCATTATCCATCCATGGACGTTTAGGTTGCTTCCACCTTTGGGCCATTGTGAATACTGTTGCTAGGAACATTGGTGTGCAAGGATTTCTTTGAGAGCTTCTCATATTTTGTTGCATTACGCTTTTTAAAGGGCACCCTGTCTCCCTAAACTTTGTTTTTCCATGTACACGTGCATGGAGGGAAGTGAGGTCTGGCACTTCCGAAGAGATGAGCGAGGAGGCAGGTAACGGGTGGTTCCCACTTGATCAACCCCGCTGTGCTGAAGTGCTGTCCCGGCCCTGCTAAGGGAAGATTCTGGCCAACGTCAAGCAAATGAGCCAGACATGCCATGTGAGTGATGCTGAGCCAGGCAGGGCTTTAGGTAACCCATCCTGGACATCTTTGTGTATGGTGCCTGCAGTTTTCAGAAGTGAACCAGCTTAATGACTGCTTGCTAAGAAGAGTTTATGCTGGGTCTTGGGAACCAACCAGGCACCTGTGCTCCGAAGCTCACCCGATTTGATGTACTTCTTTTCTTTTGCCCTCTTGGTACTGGTGACCCTTGAACAATGTGGGGGCTAGGGGCGCCGACTCCCCACGAAGTCAAAAACCTGTGTATATCTCTTGCCTAACCAGAAATTTAACTCCTAATAGTCTGTTGTTGACCAGAAGCCTTACCGATTGCTTACACTGTCGGCTAACACGTATGTTGTCTGTTATATGTATTATATACTGTATTCTTACGATAAAGTAAGCTAGAGAAATGAAAACATTATGGAAATTATTGGGAAGAGAAAATACATTTCTAGTACTGTGACATAGATATCAAGTGTGATCTGCATCTAGGTGGGCCCATGCAGCTCAAACTGGTGTTGTTCAAGGTTCAACTGTACTGCAGGGACACAGCAACTTAACTTGTGGTG
>NW_023242446.1:0-1450 GCF_002007445.2 Ailuropoda melanoleuca
TCCCATAACACCAGGATCACGCCCTGAGCCGAAGGCAGACGCTTAACTGCTGTGCCACCCAGGCACCCCAGGGATCCCTAATTCTAAGTAGAACGAACACAAGTCCCAAATTCATCCCTGAGCTTTACATGCGTGGAAGCGATCCAAAGAAGCATAGCAAGTCTTTGAGAACGAACTACAGTATAAACCACCACTCGAGTTGGAGGCTCACTACTGAGTGTGGCATGTGAAGGCAAACCCAAACTCGATGACACTGGAACAAACCATCACCTACAACGGGAGAGACAGAACCTGTAGTCTCACTCTGAGTTAACTGCCAAAACAAAAATGAACATTCTCCAGAAGACTTTTAACAGGACCCAAAGTCTGACAGCATAATATTCAAAATACATTGAAGATACACTCCGAAATTACATAACATACAAAGAACCAAAAGAAGTGACTAACTCTCAAGGGGAAAAATAATTAACAGATGTCAATCCTAAAATGACATAGATATAACCAGTAAAAAATTTAAAACACTTACAGCTATGTTCCACAAGGTGAAGGTAACCAGAAATGACTGGAAAGATAAAAATTCTCAGGAGAGAAAGAATAACTATAAAAAAGGAACAGAATGGAAATTACAGAATAAGACATTACAATACCTGATGTTAAAAATCCTGATGAAGTCAACAGAAGAATAGAGAGGCAAAGGAAGGCTCAGTGAAGTGTGTGTGTGTATATATATATATATATATATATGGGAAGATAAAGGGATCTTTATAGTTGTAAAATTTCCACATTCTCCTTGAAGTTATTAAATACTAACTCTAAATAGAATATGAAAGGTTAACTAATAGAATATGAAAGAGTTCATTAATAGAAGTTATCCAATATGAAGAGTCTTTTATCAGAGGAAAAAAAAATTTTAACGAATGGAGACTTAGGAGCTTGTATCAAAGGGTCTAACACTCATGTCATGGGAGTCTAGAAGAGATTGAGGCACACACACACAAAGTGAAGAAATAATGGTAAAAACTCCACAAATTTAGCCAAATACAAATATTTATGTATTTGAAAAAAATCAGTGAACATGAAAGAGTTGATAAATTCAAAGGACATCATACCCAGACACATCATAAACCGCTAAAAACCAAAGATGGAGGGGAAAAACTCCTCAATGCATCCAGAGAAAAACAATACATTACCTCTAAGGCAACAATAATTCATATGGAACTGGTTTCTCATTAGAAGCCGTGGAGGCCAGGGATGCCTGGGTGGCTCAGTCAGTTAAGCGTCTGCCTTTGGCTCATGTCATGACCCCAGGGTCCTGGGATCAAGTGCTGCATCGGGCTCCTTGTTCAGCAGGGAGCCTGCTTCTCCCTCTGCCTGCCACTCCCCCTGTTTATGCTCTTTCTCTCTCTCTGACAAATAAAAATCTTAAAAAAAAAAAAAAAAAGAAAAAAAA
>NW_023242447.1:0-2227 GCF_002007445.2 Ailuropoda melanoleuca
CTAATTCAGAGTTTACTGCCAGGAACAAAGTAATCTGGGAATTTTAGCAGCACATCAGAGGAAGAGCAGACAATGCACAGACATTCACTTTGATTCTTCTGTCAAATTTGACAGTAATGCCCCATCATATTTTATTGTCTGCTTCAGAAGTCAGAATCAAATGTATTTTAGTGATAACATTTAAAGGCATACTTCTTGTTGGTCATAGGCTGAGATTTTATTGTCCTGATCACTCCTTCCCTCTCACTCCTCCCAGGGGAGGTGGAATGACTTCTTGGTGAGATTTGAAGGAGAAACAAGGTTTACTCTTTAATGTTCTCAAGTCTTCCACCCTAATGTCAAAATCCAGCTCAAAGGCTGGAGGCTCCGACTGTTCCATTGCTATCCGTGTGGAGATGGTTAATCCATTCAGTTCTGGGCTCAACCTCAGGAAGCCCAGTTCTGGCAGATCTCAGCTACATTTTTCAATTTCAATTTTATCAATAGTAAAGGTGAAGTTTGGTCTTATTTCCCAATTCATAAGTCAGGTGAGGAAGAAAGAATATTTATTAGACTCCTTTGAAATCCAATAGTTCTCACCTGTGCTAGGGAGGCTTGCAGTTGAGGTTGGAGATCGTCCATGACAATCACTGGAGTTGCTTTTTCAAAGTGCATTTGTTCTCTTCCTCCTCTTCTCTCACAACTAACCTCACTCCACCCCAGCCCCTGTACCTGTGCCCATTGAGCACTGGCCTAGATATTAGACCCAGTTACAATTTTGCTTAGAGTAGGTTTGCACACCCCACAATTCATAGTACGCCAGTCTACTCTACCATGAAACATCCTGTCTTGTTGGCTTGGGCTAGTCAGACATGTTAGGTTTACCTGGGTAGCCCCTCAGTACTTAATGTAGCCATTGATCTAGGTAACTGGAATTATTTTCTTAAAATGTTCATGAATTTCAAATGCTACATTTATTTTGAATAACTATATAGGATGGTTAAAATCATTATTTGGTAGGAATTAAAAGCACTACTAAGTCAAATGTTATTTTTTTATATTCTTTTTTTTATTTTTAAATTTTTTGTTTATTTATTTATTATTATGGCATGTTAGTCACCATACAGTACATCATTAGTTCTTGATGTAGTGTTCCATGACTCATTGTTTGTGTAACACCCAGTGCTCCATGCAATACATGCCCTCCTTACTACCCTTCGTAGTATCATTTTATGTTAATTCAGGGTCTCTTCCTGAGGAGGTCAAGACAAATAAAATAAATGCACTTGTCATTTTTGATGGCCACACATACATAAAAGAGGATCTAAAAAATAAAACAAGAAATAACACACCAGGAAGATAGATCAGCCTTGCTATAGGCTATTTTTTAATGTATATAATTTTTCTCTCTGAATGAGTTTTTAATCAGTAAGTTTTTAATCAACCTACCAACTGGAGAATCCACTTTGTAACTACCAAGTGATGATGATGATGGTAATAATATTAAACTCATGGAATACCCACTATGTACCAGATGTAGAGCTAACCTGATAGATATAATCTCTTAAAAAAAAATCCAAACCCCACTTGAGTTGAGTACTGTTATTGGCACCGTTTTATGGAAGAGAGACACACAGGGACTTTATCACTACTAGGCCTTAGACACACGGATGTTAACATCTTCCAAGTGTTCTGAATGGATTAATTGATATTTGCAATACGTAAAAAAACCCGCTACCCTTCTTATGTACCCTTTCTTTCTTCATTTACCCAGTGAAAGTTATGAGCCAGTAGAGATTTGATCTGACTAGGTTGTGTTTTAGATACTTGCTCTCCTGGAAAGTTCTAAATCAGGAAGCCTGACATTTTTTCCCCTGCAGCCATTTCTGAAGATCGCTTAATGGTGGACCCTTCTAATTAATATGGATTCATGAAAGAATATTGTATTAGAATTAATTTATAATTGCTCCGTCGGTTAGCACAATGAATATGAACATAAATAATATGAATATGCATAACAGAACCACTATTGGCCTTAAATATGCTTTCTGCTCTGTGAAACGGAGGGGAATGCATCTGAGGGAAAATATTGATTTAAAAATTGCATAACCAATTTCTGGTCAAACTTACCCAAAATTTTATAACAGGGAAAAAGAGCTTTTTGTGGGTCAAAGTTTATCAATTTTGTTTATATACTTTATATTATATTAACAAATTTGTAAACTTCTAAATAACATATATATATATA
>NW_023242448.1:0-151 GCF_002007445.2 Ailuropoda melanoleuca
CAGCATTGTCCACAATAGCTAAATTGTGGAAGGAGCCGAGATGCCCTTCAACAAATGACTGGATTAAGAAGCTGTGGTCTATATATACAATGGAATATTACTCAGCTATCATAAAGAATGAATTCTCAACATTTGCTGCAACATGGACGGC
>NW_023242448.1:437-975 GCF_002007445.2 Ailuropoda melanoleuca
AAAAAAAAAAAAAAAAAAAAAAAAAATCGAACTTTACATCTGAATCCGGGGATGTACTGTATGGTGACTAACACAATATAATAAAAAATCATTTAAAAAAATTACAACTCATAAATTTAATGCACACACACCTTAGATTCATTAATGTAATATCTGCATATATATTTGCATATCTACATAATTATTTTAATTCATTTACTTAAGATCTTTTGGTTTTATTAAATTTTTGTTTCTAAATTCATGTGTTGGTTATTTTATTTTCTGTTTTTAATGATATATTTAAAACTTTTACATAGTTTTCCATGTAATTTGCTTTTGTTTTCATCATTATATATATAATTTTTCTGTTTACTTTTAATGTTAAGGATTCTTTAGATGACGTTTCTTATTTCAGTGTACTCGACTTATTTAGATGATAACTTTTTATTGTTGATTAAGTATAAAAGACAATGTTATCTCATAGATGAAAGAGTATTTGATAAATTTTTACTCCAATTTATGATTTTAAAAACAGTGAAATCAGAAAAATAACTAAACT
>NW_023242449.1:0-169 GCF_002007445.2 Ailuropoda melanoleuca
CTTCTGCACAGCCAAGGAAACAGTCAAAAAAACTAAGAGGCAGCCCACGAATGGGAGAATATATTTGCAAAGAACACTACATATAAAGGACTGGTATCCAAGATCTACAAAGAACTTCTCAAACTCAATACACGAGAAACAAATAAACAAATCAAAAAATGGGCAGAAG
>NW_023242449.1:491-596 GCF_002007445.2 Ailuropoda melanoleuca
GGTGTTTACCCCAAAGATACAGATGTAGTAAAGGGAAGGGCCATATGCACCCCAATGTTCATAGCTGCATTGTCCACAATAGCTAAATCGTGGAAGGAGCCTAGA
>NW_023242450.1:0-1450 GCF_002007445.2 Ailuropoda melanoleuca
AAAAAAAAAACCAAAGATCAAACAGATAAGCTTACAGTGACATCTTAAAATGAACATTTTAAAGGCCAAAAGTAGATCTTGGGGTTAACCTTCTTTCCTTTCAGGGTTTTTTCTTTTTTTCTTTTTTTTGAAGGTGGCTCCATGCCCAGCATGGAGCCCGAAACAGGGCTCGAACTCGTGACCCTAAAAAATCAAGACCTGAGCTGAGATCAAGAATCAGATGCTTAACTGACTGTGCCACCCCAGGCGCCCCTCCTTTCAGGTTTTGATGCTCAAAACTGACATGATCCTCCAGGCTCACATGTCCCTCTCTGTGACAATGTATGGCACTTTAACGTCCTAAATGTCTCATTACATTGTAGCAGCCCGTGATGCGATTGCACGGAACTTTAGAGGGATCGTTATTATCTCCACTTTAAATTAAACAGTTTCAGGACTTCACACGCTAAGCAGCAGCAGAGTCTATGCAATTCTGACACCTCAATATTCAATAACCAGAGACGGGGACAGCAAATTAAGGTACATCCACGCTGCAGGACAGGCGACAAGCAATCTGTAGGTCTCTCCTGTGTCCTCTTCCCACATCTCTAGGAAGCAGGGTGAACCTGGATCAGCTTCTGAGAGCCTGGGGAGCCTGAGAGTTGTGCCTGTGGCAGGAGGTATTGGGCCCTACTACATTCCTGGGTTCAACTGTAGAGTCTATGACCCCAAGATTGATGAGGGGCAACTGGCTCGATGGAAGGGACATTGGCAAGGCCCAGATTAGCCCTGGTGCAGAAGCGTAGTAAACTCCTGTACACGTTATGCCTGGGGCGCCTGGGTGGCTCAGTCAGTAAAGCATCCAACTCTTGGTTTCAGTTCATGATCTCAAAGGAGTCTGCTTGTCCCTCTCCCTCCCCCTCACCTCCTCCCCTACCACCCCCCCATACATACATGCATACATAAAAGATTATGCCTAGATTGGGGGGGGGGTGCAACTGGGCTTGCAGAGTGCTGCTGTGACCCTCACTCCCCTAGCCATTACCAAGCCCACAAAGCAGGGAGTGATCACAAAAATAAAGTAGCTAACAGTCACCGAGCATTACAAGGTGTAGTGCTGTACACATCGCCTGACCCCCACCCCAACAACCCTATGAGGTAGGCATATTATTATCCCCATTTTACAGGTGAGGAAGAGGCACAGAAGATGAAGCAGATGGCATCTCAAACCCCAGTGGTCTGGCTCCAGAGTCCACACTCTCAACCAATTAGGAATAAAAACAATATTTGTCCAGTGAATGAACTGCCCCCATTACCAATGCCTTCTCATCACAGAACCAAGCTATTCTGTTTGACTTAGTTTTCCTCTACTCCAAGAGCAAGCTCCATTTCTCATCTCTAAATTTTATCTCCAGACCCCCATGGCAAAAGTTGCTGTTTGCTTTTAAACTCTGGAGTTTTTAGTTTTGGG
>NW_023242452.1:0-1451 GCF_002007445.2 Ailuropoda melanoleuca
AAACAGTGTTTAATTCAAAGTAAGCACTCAATGAATATTAGCCTCCAGAAAGTTTTTACTATTAAAAACAGTGCTATAGTGTTCAATGTGCTTGTATGTATGCACTATGAATACTTCCTAGAAGGAGGATTATTTGATCAAAGGAAATATCATTTAAAATTTACATAAATAGTAGAAAATGTCCTCCTCTAAATTTTCAACAATTAATAATTAACAATTACCCTCAAAATGGTATATGAGCTCACCATCCTTCCAATATCCTCAAAGCACTTGGTCAATTTAACCAAATTTTGGAAGTCTCAAAGGTGAAAAAATATCTCATTGTTTTTATGACTCCTTTAACCATAGGAGATTCCTTTAAAATTCCTTTAATTATGAAGAAAAGGCATATTTCATATATTTAATGGCTTTCTGTGTCTATTTTTCCATCTTCTGCTCATTTTTATTTTTACTTTTATTTTTATTTTTTATATCATGACTATATTTATTTGGTGTCTATTCTGCTCATTTTTAATTGTGACATTCCTGACACTTCTTTCTTTCACTGAGATATAATTGACATATAATACTACTTTATTTTCAGGTGATTTGGTACATAATGATAACATAATGGCATAACATAATGATCACCACAATCCTTATATATTGCAGAATTACCACCACAATCGCTAAACCAAGAAACTGAGGTTTCACAATATTTAAAAACTCTTACTAAAGAAATAATAGAAACTAAGGGGTTTCTTTCATATCCATATGTATGTAAGTATATGTGTGTATTTACATATAAAATATTTTTAGTATGTCATATGTCACCCATGTAAGTTGTCCCATACCTCACTAGAATGAGCCTGCCTTAGAAGCCCTGCCATGCTCAGTCACTAAAGCAGGAGCAGCCAGCAGGAAGCATGGTCTCAGCGCCAACACAGTGTAGACTCTACAGGTAGCAGCCAGGGCCATCAGCCAGCTATGTTCCATACATGAGATCTCTGCAGTATATTCTAGAGCTACCACAGTCCACCTTTGTATCTTGCAGATCTGCTTCTCCATGAAGGCTCCTATGGGTCTCTCTCTCTGAGAAAGGTTGAGTGGAATAAACTAGACCTTCATCATCGTAGTTTGGCATCGGGCCACAAATGGCACTCATCCTTGTCCTCTTCCACTTTCCATTCAAAATTCCCAGTACCTTCACCTATTATCTCAGGAGGTGTGGGTGCCTTGCCTGGTAGTGTGACCCAGGATCTGCTTCCTGAGGGGTGTGACCCCTTACCAGCCATGCTTTTTTCAGGTCACGCTGCTACTACATGTCCATTCATGGTAACATTGTGTCAAAGGAGTACCAGCAGGTGCCCAAGGCTCACCTGATGGCCATACACATTCTTTCCTATCCCATTGTACAAAAGTGTCCTACATCTTCCCACTGCTCAGTGTTGTTAACCCCTGCCATGATGGTG
>NW_023242453.1:0-1451 GCF_002007445.2 Ailuropoda melanoleuca
TACATATATATATATATATAGAATTCAATTCAGCCATATAAAGTAAGGAATAGCTACCATTTGTAACAGCATGGATGGACCCTGAAAACATTACGTTGAGTGAAATAAGTTAGAGAGAGGCAAATACTGTACAATCTCACTTATATGTGAAATCTAAAAGAGAAAAAAAAATCCTCACAGAAAAGGAGATCAGACTTGTGGTTACCAGAGGTGGAGGGTGAGGAGAGGGAAAATCAAAGGAAGGTGGTCATAGATACAAAATTGTAGTTATAAGATAAATAAATGCTAGGATTGTAATGTACAACATGATGACTATAGCTAACGTTGTTGTATGGCATATAGGAAAGTTGTTAAAGAGAGTAAGTCCTGGGATACCTGGGTGGCTCAGTAGGTTAAACATCTGGCTCAATTTCAGCTCAGGTCATGATCTCAGTGTGATGAGATCCAGCCCCGTGTTGGGCTCTGCACTCAGCATGGAGTCTACTTGAGATTCTCTCCCTCTCCCTCCCCCCCGACCTTGCCTCTTCTCTTGCTTGTGTGCACTTTCTCTCCCTCAAATAAATAAATAAATAAAATCTTTAAAAATATATATAGAGAAAGTAAATCCTAAGAGTTCTCATCAAAAGGAGAATGTTTTTATTTTTTCTTTTCTTCTTCCTTTTCTGTTTATTTTATCAACATGAGAAAATGGATATCAGCTGAACCTATTGTGGTAATCATTTCACAATATACGTGAATCAAACCATCATGCTGTATAACTTAAACTTATACAGTGATGTATGGTAATTAATTCTCAATGAAACTGGGGAAAAATTTTGTTAAAAAACATAAAGTAAAAATATAGACTAAACTGAGACCCATTACTTGTAGCAAAAAACCACCAAAGGAATAGTATAGTTATAAGAAACTATAAATTGGTAAGTAAAAGATAAGCAATAGAAAAAGCAGCAAATAAAAGACATCCCACAAAAAAGGGACTATAAGTGTGAATAAATAGAAAAGAAAATGCACAGCATCAGTAGTAATCACATAAATTCAAACTAAAACTACAGTGAGATATCATTTTATATCCACTACCTTGGAAAAACTATGAATTCTGATACTACCAAGTATTAGAGGATAATGTGGATCAACAGGAACTCATATACATTACTTGTGGGAAAGTAAATTGTTATGATCATTTTTCAAAATAATTGGGTATTACCATGTAAATGAAAGATTTTTATGCTTTAAACATTTTTATGCCTTTTATGCCATAGTAACTCCACTCCCAGAGAAATGTTTGCATAAGTTCACCAGAAGATATATACAAGAAACTTCAGAGCAGAATTATTTATAATTGCAGAACAAAAGAAACTGAAATATGTTTCAGCATCACCAGAAAAATGAATAAATTATGTTATACTCAGTAAAATTCTATAAAATGAATTTACAACTACATGCAAAACCAC
>NW_023242454.1:0-1451 GCF_002007445.2 Ailuropoda melanoleuca
CCACAACGCCGGGATCACGCCCTGAGCTGAAGGCAGACGCTTAACCGCTGTGCCACCCAGGCGCCCCTCTACTGACCTATCTTCTAATACACCAACTCTCTCTCCTCCTTTGTCCAGTTTGCTGCTACCAAGTTCTGAGTCTCAGTTATTACATTTTTTTTCAGTTGTAGAATTACCATTTCATTTCATTTTAAGAATTAATTCCAGTTCTTTGGTGCAGTTTTCTATCTTGCTTTTTATTATTGAATATATTAACCACAATTATTTTAAAGCGTACCTGATAATGCCACCGATAACCACATCATCTGTGAGTGTGCTTCTACTGGCTTTTTTCATTCAGTCCTGTTGTTGAGTCTGGTTGCTTTTAGATGAATGCTTATCATTGTATATTAAAAGTTTTGGAAGGTCTGGATTATCTCATTCTCCAGAGAGGTTTCGCCTTGTCTTCTGACAGGCACAGAGTGGTAGCTGACTCAAGGCTGTGTTGTATTTGTGGTCTTCCCTTACCTCTGCTTTGTGTCTGCTCTTAGAGTATAGCCTCCCAGGGATCTCAGTGGAAAGCGTGTGCTATCCAGAGCCCTTCCTTGGTGGCCCCTGAACACCAGATTTTGTCTCTTCTGTATCTTCAAACTGCCAAAACTTCTGTCCTCCCATTCAGGGGCTTTCTTCAAAGCTTCTTGTCCTCTTGTCCTACACAGCTAAAGAATTTGCTGGGTGTCCAGCTCATTCCCCTTCTCACCAGGACCTGGCCTTTGTTTCTTTACCAGAATTCTCCATAGAATTGAAAAGAAGTTGTCACTTATGAAAGTTCCTTCTCTCATTCTTCAGACTTCACCTCAGAATCTGTATTAAATTAGTTTAAGTAATTCCAGATAGTTTTTCATTCATGTCACTTTCTTTTATCTTTTAATCCAGAATGAAAATTGTATATTATTCTCTTATTTGCCTCCTATTTTGGGTCCTCAAGTCCGAGTTGCATTGACAGCCACAAATATAGGATCTTATAGGATTGCCAAAGGCTCTATTGGATTCTCTACCTCCTGGCATCAGCTATATGCCCAAGTTCTCAGCCTTTTGCCAAAAATAAGAATGGCAGGTGCTCTAATGGTTGCAGTTTGTAGAGTGCTGTGCTACTTCTCTGGTTTGCTTCTCTCTAGGATCTTAACTCTTCAATTCTTGATGGTCTCGCAGCTCTCTAGCACCTTCAATGTGATTTTTAATTTTACTCTATCAGGCTTTCTCGTTGTTCCTGGTGGGAGCATTGATATGTCCAAGCTTTTCCAGCATAGCCAGAAACTGTGGTTAAACTTTAATGTTTTAATTATTTTATTTAAAAAAAAAACCTCGTGGGGCGCCTGGGTAGCGCAGTCGTTGATCCCAACGTTCCGGGATCGAGTCCCACATCAGGCTCCTCCGCTGGGAGCCTGCTTCTTCCTCTCCCACTCCCCTGC
>NW_023242455.1:0-1451 GCF_002007445.2 Ailuropoda melanoleuca
CCCCGCCCCGCCCCTGTCCCCCACGGCTCCGCCCCTCGCGAGCAAGAGCCGGCGCACGAGCGCCACTCGGTGCCCGCCTAGAGCTGAATCTCAGCCTCGTCCTCCTCCTACCCCCACCCACAGGCAGAAGGTGCCGGTGCAAATTCAACCAGCAGCAGAGGTAAGAGGCCCCTCCGGGCTCTCACTCACCTACTTTCGCTCTAGAGGGGCGCAGGGAGTGAGGCGGGGAGTCCACCCGCCCCGCAGCCAGAGACCCTTCAGCAACTATGTATTAAGCACCTACTACGTTCCAAACCCCAAGCCAGGCCCTGGGGACCAAATGGTGAATAGATAAACTGCCCTCCCTGCCTGGCTGAGCTCCCAGCCCCGTGGGGGCGGCGGCCGTGGGTTCCAACAGCCCCACAAATATAAAATCACAAAGCGTGATAAGTGCTGTGAGAGAAAGAGCCACGGCGAAATGAGATCACCGCACTTGGCGGCCCAGTTTAGCTCAGCGTCCTGTTCCTAGCTCTTTGATTCATCTTTAAATAAAAATTTAAAGCAATGTATGAATACCTTCTCCATGTTAAAACAATTATAGACATGCTTTTAAATAATAGCTAATATTTAGTCCCAAATGCCAGATACTGTTTTATTGTGTATTATCTTATTTACTCCTCACACCCCTTGTATGAGGTCGGTGCTGTTGTTAACCTCATTTTACTGATGAGGAAACCGAGGCACAGGGAGGTGAAGTCACTTGCCCAAGATCACTCAACTAGGAGATAAGGGTTCTGGGTTTCTAGCCTAGGCTGTCTCCAGGCCGGCTGCCCTCAAGTCCTTCAGCACCCCTCCCCCACCAACTTCCCGGCTCTTCCCCAACCCTCCGGGAGGCACTTGGAGCACCTCCTGCCACAAGCTTAAACCGCTCCTGGGTGCGCCTGATTATCTAGCGGACCCCGCGCCTGCTCCTCGCCCATCTCTGGCCCTCAGTACAGGGGGTGTGTGAAATGAGGGCTGCACTGGGGCATTCAGGGGGCGGCTGCCTCTCTCCTTTTTCATCCCTAATTCTTTCTGCCAGGACTGGGGAACCTGATGAAGAGGAGGGAACTTTCCGCAGCTCCATCCGCCGTGAGTTTGGGGAGACTTCGGGTGTTTGGGGGTGAGGGCAGGTTCCAAGAACCCCTTTTCTGGCCCGGACAGGGGCGCGGAGGGAGGGGCTTGATCTGAAACCAGAGGTCTGGGAGTTCCCCTGCTGTTCCCCGCTCCGCAGGAACTGGGGTGCCCCTCCTGACACCCGAACTCTCTGTGTTCCCCCTCAGGTCTGTCCACCCGCAGGCGGTAGAGACACCTGGCGTGATGGAACCCAGCCAGGTCCTGCAGCTCGGGCTAGGCTGGGGGATGGGGGGAGGAGAAGGGGGCAAAGGGTGGGGTGGGATGGCTGGGGGGCTCTCTGGCCTCTCACCTCTTTC
>NW_023242456.1:0-1451 GCF_002007445.2 Ailuropoda melanoleuca
CTGTGGCATGGGGTCCCTCCTGCCAGCCTCGCATGCCCGCTGCGGGGTTGCCCTCTCGGGGATCCGAGAGCCCCCCCCATCCAGAGAGAGGGCCCAGCGCCTTCAGGGCTCCGGACCCCCTACTGGCGGGGCTGCCTCGCTCTTCTGCAGCGAGAGGGCTCACGGAGGGCCTCAGGGTGCCCCGGCGCCACCCGGCCAGGCAGGCGCTCGAGCCAGATCTGTCCACACTGTTGGTGTCTCCTCAGCTCTGGCCGCTGCGGTGGCCAGAGGCGGTGCCCGCGTCCGAGCCAGGGCGCCCGGGCTGCCCGGCGGGGTGTGCCCACCGGTGGCTGCCTTTGTGCTGAGGCCTGGGCGAATGGTCTAAAAATAGCTTGGGCGGAGAGGAGGGCTATTTTTAGCCCGAGCCGCGGGCCCTCCCAGTTCCCGGGTCAGCAGCCATTGGGCCAGGACCGGAGTGGGGGGTTGGGGGTGGGAAGATCCACTTTGCTGGGTCCCCACCCCTCCTGGGCGTCCCCACCTCCAGACCCCAGGATCAGCGCACAGCCAGCCCTGGGGAGGACAGTTGAGGGAGAAAGAGCCTGAGGGGGAGAGATAGCCTTGGGGGTGGGGGAGGCGGTGACCGAGGCCACCTTTCCTCGACACAACCCCCACCCCCAGCTGCCCTGGCCTTTTGTTGGGCGGGGAGGCTGCTTTCTATTTTGGGAAGGTGTTGGAATAATTTCCCTGGCTATTTTTAGCCGGTTTGGGGATTCCTCCACCCAGGCTGGCCGCCCGCCTCTCTTCCTTCTTCCGGACCTCCCCCTCCTCTTCCCTGCTGACCCAAGGCCGGCCTCAACCATAAAGGGCACACAAGGACACACAGCCCCCCAGAGACGGGCATCTCCTTGGGGGCAGACCTGGCGCGCGGAGACCCCCATACCTCCTGGATGGGGAGGGAGGGGGAGCTCTCGAGGGTGTTCCCACGTTCCAGGTGAGCCAGACTTTCTGGCCTCCAGGAATCCGTGACATCCCACAGCTGAATTCCATCTCCAGGGCAGGGTGGGGCTCCCCAGACCCTGACCTTTCACCTCCTTTCAGTGTGTGACAGGTCTGCCCTGTTGAGAATAGATCTTGACCCCATACCCCTTGGCTGGGGGTATCCCATGTCCCCTGGAGGAAGATCTGTTTGGTGAGGGTAAACTGAGGCACAGCGAGGACACAGGAGTGGGCCACAACTTAGGCTGTTCCCTGATGTTTTCATCTCCATTGTTGAGACAGCTGGGTAACCTTGGGATCGTGACGTTTCCTCTCTGTGCCTCAGATGCCACCGTCAGGAAAACGGGGTGATCATGGAAGTGGAGTTGTTGTAAACACGTGAGTGAATACATGAAAGCTGTTAGTGCGAGATCCTGGCAGGAGATGGGACAGGTGCCCCAGAAAGGACACTGAGGAGTCTGGCTGGAGATGAGAGG
>NW_023242457.1:0-1451 GCF_002007445.2 Ailuropoda melanoleuca
TCCCTCTCTCACTGGCTGTCTCTCTCTCTCTGTCAAATAAATAAATAAAATCTTAAAAAAAAAAAAAAGACTAAAATGCTGGGTAGAGGTCACAACTATCACTTAACTGGGTCCTTCTTTTTTCTTGGAGGAAATAAAGAATGTGATATAAACCGTATTGATTATGCTAAATAATTTTCTGATAGATACGTATGTGCTTTCATCTTCTGGTTTGCTTTTATTTAGTTATGATATTTATTTCAATGTTAATGAAGTCAAGTAACTTCAAATAATTTTGTTAAGTTTACTCTCGGGATATTAGAAGGTATCATGATCTTACATTTCTGATTCCACAGCCTAATGATTTGTATATTTTATAATAAGCTTAGTGATATAAAGATAATACCAGAAATACTGTGTATATGTTATGTGTAGAGGAGCAAAACACATTGTTTTTATGTTCTTCAAAAACATTTGCATATAAACACTATACATTTACATAAGTTGATAGAATTTAAAATAGAAATTAATGTAAGCCAATGTATAAGGAACAGTACCGTTATCAATACTAGATATTTAAAGCATAGATCAGGCTGCTGTTCTGCTGTATATTGGATAGTGTGATTATAACTAGATCGGGCATTTGATAAACATATGAGCAGATCTATAAAAACAAGTCGTATTTATAAGTTTTTCTTGCTTAATTTGAAGATAATTTTTAAGGTTAAGTCCTCTGGGAAAAATCCCTTGATATTTTCTTTAAAAATGCATTCTTAAATAGATATGAAAATGTTAAAATATTCATTTTAATATGAGCCTGGGAAATAGATCTCTTAGAATGAGTTCTCTGTTAGCTTTTAAAATGGTCTTGAATTATTTAATGTATTTCTAAGATCTTCAGTGAATCATGGCATGATAATTTTTTTATGAGTTCAGTCATCACAGTGGTAGAATTTTACGGTTTTAAAAATTCATTTCCTTTTTACTTTGAAGGCAAATAAAATAACTCTTCAGCTCATATAGACCTAGTTTTCCCAAATTGATGGGGATATGTAATGAGAATTGTAATGTCTGATGTTGCAGTTTTTTGTGTAAGTATGAAGTTATGATATGTTCAATATAAAATTTATATATTTCCTGGTTTCTGTTTCTGCTGAGGCATCAAAACTCAAAACACAAAGAGGGGAGGGTCTGAACTGCTAGGAGATTTATGTAAAACTAGACAAGAAACCATCTCAGGTCTGATGATTCATAGTCCATTGCAAACCTCAAGGAAATATAAAGGGATGGTAAGGAATTGATCAGAAACTTAGTAATAGGGAATTCTTTGTATAGCACTGGACTTGGATATTGTACTTTTCCTCTCTTATCCTTCAAGTTACATCAAAGGATTTTCAAGATTTCTGTTCAGAAACTCTAGTATGTGGTCACCACAACTCAGGGGAGGATGAAAACACAGGGACTAGCACCCG
>NW_023242458.1:0-2230 GCF_002007445.2 Ailuropoda melanoleuca
GCTGATGACATCCAAATTTATTCCTCCAGCCCCAGCCTCTCTCTTCTGAACACGCAACCCCCATATCCAAGTCCCACTGACATTGTAATGTGAATGTCTAATAAATACCACAAAAGGGACATATTCAAAATGGAATTTCTGATCTTCATTCTAACCAATAACCTGCAGTCTTTTCCATCTTGGTTAATAGAGGTTCCTACTCTAATGTCTCGGGCACAAGACATTGATATGATTCTAATTCTTCCCTTTCTCTCATATTTTATTTCCAATTTGTCAGCAAATGCTGTCAGCTATATTTCCAAAACATACCAGAACGTGACTACTTTTTGCCACCTTCCTTCCTACCACTCTGGTCCAGATCGCCATGATAGGTTTCCTGGGTTACTGGAGTAGCCTCCTAACTCATCTCTCCACTCCCATTCTTGCTCTTCTTCAGTTTTCAGCATAGCAGTCAAAATGACCCTTTTAAAATGTTGTGTTAATTCTCTGTTCAAAAACCTTCTAATGGCTCCTTATCTCTCACATAATGAAAGCCAAGGCCCCTAAAATGGCTTACAAGGCCCTACACCTTCTGTCCCATTTCTTACCTCACAGGCTACCTTCTTCCATGTTCATTTCACTCTAACTGTAATGACTGACCTCTTTGCTCTTCCTGGAACACAATAGAGTTCTGTCTCTGGATCTTTACACTTAAAGTCCCTACTTCTAAGAACACTCTTCACATCTTCTCTTGGCTTGCTCCCTCATTTCTTCCAGGTCACTTTGTCAAGGAGGCCTCACCTGACTCCTTCCTGTGAACTGCCATCTCCACACTCCCTATCCCTCTTTCCTCTACATTATTTGTCACCTTCTGGTATACCATCTACTTCTATTCATTTTGTTTTTGCTTCTTTCCTCCTGAAGTATAAGTGCTGTGAGGAAAAGAGATTGACGTCTGTTTTGTTAATATGGTGGATGGTGATTGGTTTTTAGTAGCTACTTAATGAATATTTGTTGAGTGAAAAAAATTAAAGAAAGAGATGGCGGGCAACAGCAACAATGAAGAGGAGATAACAGGCTAATTCCCCGAACACTTAAAATATAAGAAAAGGATGAATAGGGAAAAATTTGTGGCAGAGAATTGATCTTAACTATCAGGAAACTCATTTTAGAGAAGTAAACAAACAAACAAAAACCCCAAAAACCATCCAGTTTATAATTTTGCCCCTAAGTGGAAATGTTTCAGAAGATGGGGTTAATTATAAAGTCAGAGCTATTCCCAAACAGCAGATTTTTACCATTCTTTACAGCCAACATAAAGAAACAAAGTGAACCATATCTAACTGACCTAGTGATAATAATAAATAAGTAAGTAAATAAATAATAAAATAAATGTTTGTAGACTGAACAACAATTAACGAATAGTCAGTGAAAGGGTTTATTTGGTTTCACTTCCTGGCCTCAGAAAGACATATAATCAGTAACTAAGGTACATAATTTCCTACATGCTGGCAAACCTCTGGGCACAACCCTGCTTACATTCTTTGATTTTTAAATTTTCTTTTAAATCTCTCAAAATACAATTACAATGAGCAGATTTGGGGGCCAGCTTCTTCTCCTCCATAGTCTTACCCTAGGATTTGATAAGAGAAGTCTTCCCTTCCTTTCATTCAGACTTCAACTCTTAGTCAGGTGTAAAGCCATGATAAAGACAAAAACACCATTCTAAAAACATCCCTGCAAGGCTTATAAAAGTAAAATATCAACAAAAGTCAAATTGGAGCACTCCTGACTAGATCGACGGAAATGTCATCAAGACCTCAGTATCTTCTGATTACATGAAAGCATGATGACGTCCCTGCCATCTCAGTTTGACAACAAATATGTTTGTATTAGTGAAAGGCTTTCCCCCGGGTGTCCTCCTTTATGAACAAAAATATGCATTGTTAGCATGATCTATTCACAGCAGTGTTCTAGCTTTAGCAACTTTCATGGGGCCTACATACAAATCTTTCTGTCTGTGAATAAAAAGTGATATATTAGATATGTTGGGTAGTGGGGACACAGCGCAGACTGAACTTTCCTTAAATTATTAAGCTTTTATATTTCATTTATACATGTTGATGATATAAAAACAGCTTAAGAATTGTCATAATGATAATAAGGTTTCACTTTTAACTAAAGCCTATATAACATTATTTTCATCAGGTCAATGCATTTTAGCCCCAACACCGTACTCTATATATCTAGC
>NW_023242459.1:0-1451 GCF_002007445.2 Ailuropoda melanoleuca
TATCTTAACTGGACTAAAAAGTGCTTGTCAAATTTCGACTGAAGTAAGTATGGTTTTCCAGAATGTCTCCTCAGAGAAAATTGTGGCAAATTAGGGGGAAAATAGGCTATTTTTTAGTAAGCCTCACCGTGACTTCATATTTACTAGTTGACTGGAAAACTGCCTCAATTATACTTTTATTATCTAACAGCAGAAATGAATAGGTATAGAATTCAAGATCTCCATTACACCTAGTTTTATTGACTAGATTATCAGAGTGTGACAAAATGAAAGAATGTTTATTTTTCCTAGGAACTTTGCAACTGTTGTTTTTGTTAGATAGAAACCTGGCGGTAAAACAATAACTACTTCCTGATGAGTTCCCGAATTTATTGGTTCTTGGAGACTAATTGTGAATACTTACAGTAGGCAAACTGTTTTCATATTAATTTCTAGTTTGTTTTTTCTTAGTGCAAAAAGTGGGTATGTTGCAACATGGTGAATTACAGATTATTTGTGAAACAAAAGAGAAGTTTATTATAAATTATGGCAGCCTCCACTCTTGAATGAAACCTGAGAAGGGATGGGGTCAGAGTTCATAAAACCAGGAAAAGAATGGAGCGAACATGGGCGTATGTTTCAGATTCCAGAACACTGTCATCCCTTGGAATCTGAAAGAGAGGGAGTTAGGAAAAATAAAAGGAAATGCTGCTTTGCATCACTGACCAAAAACTAAGCCATTCTACTCTAAGCACAGCATATATTTCACACTTAGTAGAGATAGAAAGGAGAAAGAAGGCAACCTCTGTATGGAAGGTTAGGAAAAGGCTGAGGAACCTTTAGAATAAAACATGTTGTGTGTATATGTGCCAGGACCTGGATTCCGAATTTTACATAGGTTTTCTAATTTAATTCTCACAATAACACTTTAGATAGGTATTATCTTTATTTTTATTTTGAAGACAGGCATCAAAGGCTGATAGAAGTTTGGTCACTTAGGGGCACCTTGGTGGCTCAGTTAGTTAGGCATCTGACTTTTGGTTTCAGCTCAGATCATGATCTCAGGGTTGTGAGATCAAGCCCTGAATAGGGCTCCACACTCCGCAGGGAGTCTGCATGAGATTCTCTTTCTCTCCCTCTGCCCCTCCCCTCATGTACTCTCATGGTCTCTCTCTCTCCCAAATAAAATCTTTTTTTAAAAAAAGGAAGTTTGGTCACTTATTCAAGGTCATGCCACAAGTAAGCAAAGGAAGTAAGAAACAGGTTCATTGGTCTCCAGAGCTAAGGTCTTATAAAACAGCAGCTATGCCAGGGACGTCATACACAGTGATGAGAAGGAATAGAAGCCTTCCCCAGATGGACACAGACTGTTGTACAAGGCTAAGATGGAATGATTTACCTTAAGTTGTATTTTGTCTCACATTTTACAGTTCAATTATCACATAGACTTGAATGATGTAACACAGGTTGCT
>NW_023242460.1:0-1451 GCF_002007445.2 Ailuropoda melanoleuca
TGTTCCCTCTCTCGCTGGCTGTCTCTATCTCTGTCAAATAAATAAATAAAATCTTTAAAAAAAAATTTGGACTGATAATTCAGTTTCTTGAAAATGATCTTTCAAAACTTAAAGAATAATCCTTGATGCACATAATATGCGAAGCCTCCACACAAACTGTAAGGACCCTACGCACACAGGAATGTTAATACGCAGTCTCTGGATGACATCAAGTGAAAAAACAAATGATTAACACTTTATATGCCTAGCAGAAAAACAATGAAGGTAGACGCCGAAACGCTAAGTTAAACCATATGACACTGTGGCTTGTGTTGCTTGGGAATGCTCAGCTTCCAGCAAGTCTGTGGTTAAACCTGTTATTAATCAGGTTTGGTTCTCGATGTGGACCTTATGAGCGAATTAAAATGTTCTTCATATTTTAGGATATTTCTATTATTTTTCTATTTTCCTCCAGTGAACATTTTTGTTAAAATGAGAAGAACAATTTTAAAATTGCTCTGATTTATTCGCTATACTAGTAACGAATTCTTTTTTAAAATCTGTGAGAAGACGGCTCTGTCCCAGAAGTCTAGCATCTAGCCTCATGAGCCCCGGAGAGATTTGCTGCCTTAGATCCCGCTCAGCGCTCCTTGAGAAGGCAGCTTTTAGCGTCTAACACCCTCTAGTGAGCAGATCGCAAACCCTCGGTTCATTCTTGGAATTGCGCTTGAAAACAGACGGTCCCTACCGTTGACGCCAGCATTGTTACTAATGGTTTTTAAATGCAGAAAATTGCAAGCATGGCTTACTAAATGAGCTTGATTTTTATTTTTTCCATCTGAGTTCAATATGTTCATTTTTAATGGGTCCAGCTCTTACCTTCAATTCAATTGAAATTGCAGACTCCAAGTAAAGAACAGTATAGCAACGTTAAGGACATCAGTGTTAACTCTATAATCCACGACCTTTCCAACTTCAGTGCAACCTGCCTCTGTCACCTATGTGCCCACCAGAGGGATAACGGCCACGTGATCGACAGGAAGAACCACATTTGTAGCCAGTACAGGGGGGCTGGCGGGGATTATTAAATACCACATGATGGAGCTGTGCCCGAGCCAAACATGGCTTTCAATAGTTGGTATTTATTCAGAAATTAGATAAATGTCAGTCATTTATACAATTTCAATTTGCCTTCTGTTGCACTTATATGGTGGGTTCAGATTTATTGTGAAAACTTTCATTTGATGCATCAAATAAATAAATGAACATTCAAATATATGTACTCATTTATAATTTGTACTTAACTCACTTCCTAAATTTATTACCCATTGCTTCCTGAGGTTGAATTACTTCTGATGGAGACTTTTTTGACACATCTACAAGATAACTCTCTTCTTCCCCAGGAAGGTCCCAACTAGCACGTCTACACAGCCTCATTTCCCCTCAATCTGGGGTTTGTTCTTTGTGAGATG
>NW_023242461.1:0-1430 GCF_002007445.2 Ailuropoda melanoleuca
CCCGATCAAAATACCGAGGACATTTTTCAAGGAACTGGAACAAATAGTCCTTAAATTTTTATAGAACCAGACAAGGCCCCGGATTGCCAAGGAAGTGCTGAAAAGAAAAACAAAGCTGGGGGCATCACAATGCCGGATTTCGAGCTGTACTACAAAGCTGTGATCACAAAGACAGCATGGAACTGGCACAAAAACAGACACACGGACCAATGGAACAGAATAGAGAACCCAGAAATGGAGCCTCGGCTCTCCGGGCAACTAATCTTTGATAAAGCAGGAAAAAACATCCGGTGGAAAAAAGACAGTCTCTTCAATAATTGGTGCTGGGAATATTGGACAGCTACATGCAAAAGAATGAAACTTGACCACTCTCTCACACCATACACAAAAATAAACTCCAAATGGATGAAAGACCTCAATGTGAGACAGGAATCCATCAANGAAGACCTAAATGTGAGAAAGGAATCCATCAAAATTCTAGAAGAGAACATAGGCAACAACTTCTATGACATCGGCCAGAGCAACCTTTTTCACGACACATCGCCAAAGGCAAGAGAAATAAAAGATAAAATGAACTTATGGGACTTTATCAGGATAAAGAGCTTCTGCACAGCCAAGGAAACAGTCAAAAAAACTAAGAGACAGCCCACGGAATGGGAGAATATATTTGCAAAGGACACCACAGATAAAGGACTGGTATCCAAGATCTACAAAGAACTTCTCAAACTCAATACACGAGAAACAAATAAACAAATCATAAAATGGGCAGAAGATATGAACAGACACTTTTCCAATGAAGACATACAAATGGCTAACAGACACATGAAAAAATGTTCAAAATCATTAGCCATCAGGGAAATTCAAATCAAAACCACACTGAGATACCACCTTACGCCAGTTAGAATGGCAAAGATAGACAAGGCAAGAAACAACAATTGTTGGAGAGGATGTGGAGAAAGGGGATCCCTCCTACATTGTTGGTGGGAATGCAAGTTGGTACAGCCACTCTGGAAAACAGTGTGGAGGTCCCTTAAAAATTTAAAAATTGAACTACCCTATGACCCAGCCATTGCACTACTGNTTTGAAAATTGAATGACCCTATGACCCAGTCATTGCACTACTGGGTGTTTACCCCAAAGATACAGACCTAGTGAAGAGAAGGGCCATATGCACTCCAATGTTCATAGCAGCATTGTCCACAATACCTAAATCGTTGAAGGAGCCGAGATGCCCTTCAACAGATGACTGGATTAAGAAGCTGTGGTCCATATATACAATGGAATATTACTCAGCTATCAGAAAGAACGAATTCTCAACATTTGCTGCAACATGGACGGCACTGGAGGAGATAATGCTAAGTGAAATAAGTCAAGCAGAGAAAGACAATTATCATATGATTTCTCTCATCTATGGAACATAAGAACTAGGA
>NW_023242461.1:1545-3519 GCF_002007445.2 Ailuropoda melanoleuca
GAATGGGATAGACTGGTGATGGGTAGTAAGGAGGGCACGTATTGCATGGTGCACTGGGTGTTATACACAACTAATGAAGCTTTGGACTTTGCATCGGAATCCGGGGATGCACTGTGGTGACTAACATAATATAATAATAATAAAAAAAGAATGAATTTGGAAGTTTTCTTTCCATGTCTACTTTTTGGAACATTTTGAAAAGAATAGGTATTAACTCTACTATAAATGGATGGTAGAATTCCCCTGGAAAGCCATCTGTCTTGTTTTTTGAGACAGTTTTAATTACTGAATCAACTTATTTGTGGGTTATGGATCTGTTCAAATTTTATTTCTTCATATTTCAGTCTTGATAGTTTGCATGTTTCTAGGAATTTATTCATTTCTTCCAGATTGCCCAGTTTGTTGGCATATAAGTTTTCATAATATTCTCTTATAATTGTTTGTATTTCTGTGGTGTTCNATTCCAGATTGCGCAGTTTGTTGGCATATAAGTTTTCATAATATTCTCTTATAATTGTTTGTATTTCTATGGTGTTCATGATCTCTCGTCTTTCATTCATGACTTTACTTATTTGATTCTTTTCTCTTTTCATTTTGAGAATTCTGCCTAGGGGGTTATCTATTTTATTAATTCTTTGAAGGAACCAGCTCTTAGTTTCATTGAACTCTTCTACTGATTTTTGTTTTGTTTTTCTGTATATCATTTATCTGTGACCCAGTCATTATTATTCCCTTCTTCTGCTTTAGGCTTTATTTGCTGTTCCTTTTCTATCTCCTTTAGATATAAGGTTAAGTTGAGCATTTGATACTTTTCTTGCTTCTTGAGGTAGGCCTGCCTATATTTTAATAGTCTTCCCTCTTTTGACCAAAATGCTACATCCCAATTGTTTAGGGCTATCATGTTTTCATTTTCATTTGCTTCCAGGTATTTTTAAGATTCCTTCTTTAATTTCCTGGTTAGTACATTCATTCTTTAGTAGGATGAGCTTTTAGTTCCATTAATTTGTGTGCTTTCCAATTTTTTCTTGTGTTTGACTCCAACTTTCACAGTGTCTGAAAATACACCTGCTATAATCTCAATCTTTTTGTACTTGTTGAGGACTGGTTTGTGACACAGTATGTGATCTATTCCAGAGAATGTTCCCTGTGCAATGAAAAATAATGTGTATCCTACTGTTTTAACTTAAAACGTTCTGAATTTTATGTCAGTTCCATTTGGTCCAGTGTGTCATTTGAAGCCATTGTCTCTTTGTTTGCTTTCTGCTTTGATGATCTGTTCATTGCTGTAAGTGGGGTGTTTAAGACCACTGCTGTTATTGTATTATCATCAGTGAGTTTCCTTATGTTTGTTATTAATTGATTTATATATTTGGCAGTTCCCATGTTGGTTGCAAAAATATTTACAATTGTTAGATCTTCTTGTAGGATAGACTCCTTGAGTATGAAATAGTGCCCTTATTCATCTTTTTTTATAATCTGTGGTTTAAAACCTACTTTGTCTGATATAAATATGGCTACTTTGAATTTCTTTTCACAACCATTAGCATGGTAGATTGTTCTCCATCCACTCACATTCAGTCTGGAGGTGGCTTTACATCTAAAATGAATCTCTTCTAAGCAGCATATAGATGGGTCTTTTTTTAAAACCATTCTGATACCCAGTGTCTTTTGATTTGGACATTTACTCCATTTACAATCAGAGGAATATTGACATATAAGAATTTAGTCCCTTTTGGGGGCACCTAGATGGCTCTGTCAGTTAAGTGTCTGCCTTTAATTCAGGCCTTGATCTCAGGGTCCTGAGATTGAGCCCCAATTGGGCTCCTTTCTCAGCAAGAAACCTGCGTCTGCCTATCTCTCTTCCCCTCCCCCAACTCCTTCTCTGTCTCTCAAATAAATAAATTTAAAAAAATAGTGTCATTTTATTGCCTATAACATTATTGTTTCTGGAGATTTTCTCTGTTCCTTTCTAGT
>NW_023242462.1:0-1451 GCF_002007445.2 Ailuropoda melanoleuca
TTTACCAAGGCATTTTCTTCGAGCATGAGTTCCCTAGCTGGGGTTCTGAGTTGTTTTTGTTGTATAAACTGTACTTATAAGGTGCTGTCTTTCCAAAGCATTCAGCTCAGTTCCCATGGAAAAAAAATTTAGTCCTTTTTTGGTTTATGTAATATGTAGGTCAGTTACATAATTACATTAACAAATATAAATGTCATAAACACATTTGGGGACAAACAACCGATTTTTGACAGACATATAACTCAGCTAGTGTGGACAGATGTGTATGTGGTCATATTTATGAGTGGTGTTTTTATCTCTGAGCAATCAATGTGAATATTACAATGTTTTACAGAGAGAAAATAGAGAAGCTAAGAAAAATTTGTCTTATTAAATGTCATCTCCGAAATGGAGATTAGATAACTTTTTACAGTAAAGAGCACATTTAAAAACATATTTACTAACTTCTGATCCTACACCTTTTACATTTGCAATCTCATCATCCTGGCTTCTTTTCCATTTTTTCAGGATTTCTTCTTTGCCTTAAATTCCTCAAGATTTGGCCCTTACCTTTTTTTTTTGGTGGGGGAGGGGAGCCAAACTTCTAGTAGAGCCAAACTTCAGTCATACTTTCACTGTAGGAATCATTTGACATAGATCTTGATGCTTATTTATTCTAGCCTAAAAATAACTGAGGTTCAAGAATTCATGGACTATATGCTGATTCAGTGTTATTTTAAGTTCATTTGGCATGTTGCAAAATTCCATAAACAAAAGTATTTTCCTGTAAAGTGAATAATACTGATACTTAATATTTCAGAGGATCATAGATTTTTAGAGTAGGGAGCAAATTAGAGATTACGTAATACAGCATTGTCCCTTTTCTGGTGAGGAAACAGATCTCTGAGAATTTTTGTGACTTGTCTTAGCTCAGTCAACAATTAGAGGTAGAAGTAGAATTTTGAATAATTTGCTTTAAATATCATAAATTATTTCAAAACAGTTGAATGTTTAGAAATTTATGTGAGAAACATGGCAAAAGATTCAGCTGTTTTTGTACTCTTAAATGTACAATGTAATGGAAAGCCCTTTCTGAGAGGAAAGATGAAATTAAACAGAAAGACCTAGAAATTAAGGAAGATAGAAGTTTGGTCACAATTTTCTTAATGCATATTTTGAGTTTTGTGTATGAAGTAGTTTTAACTATACAGAAATACTGTCTCATGGGATTATTCATCTTTCTATTTGAAATAATATTTCTGATTATTGCCATTAGAAATCCTTGGAATTCCTTTCTTGTGACTAGATTTTAAACCAGAAAGGAGAAAAGCTCCTTTGTAGTCAGATGGCTGTGCTTTCTGTCTCTGTGTTTCAGTCTCTCTCTCTTTCTTTCCCTGTCTTCCTCCCTCTGCCCTTCTCCACCCTGTTTCTTTTTCAGTCTTTCTGTTTTTTGCTTTCTGGGTTTTTTTTTT
>NW_023242463.1:0-1451 GCF_002007445.2 Ailuropoda melanoleuca
CACAGCTTCTTAGGAAACTCCTCTACCTACTCTCCCGAGAAGTTTCTTCAGCGTCTTTAGCACAGATGATATGCTAGTTCTTACTAGGGAAGAGTGAGAACCTCCCCCAAGCCCTAAGGGCTCAGGAGGGTCTGTAGAGACAATATACTTCGGGCAAAAATAGAGGTATTTCTGTCTCATATGTCATGGTTCAGTCCAAAGCTCTTCCATCTAGAAACCTGACCTTAGCATACTAGATCATTTTTCCTAAGCATCTAAATGTCTTTGGAGCTCTCCAACCTTCAGTTTGCTATCAGCTGTGCCTTCAATTTCTCTGCAACAAACAAAAGCCACCTTCAAACTACCAAAAGGCTGCTCTGACTCCTACCTCTAGACTTTAATTGCTGGTCCTCAGCTTCTTATTATCCCTCTGTAAGCCATCAAGGCAACTTGACAGTAATCAGCCAATTGCACTCTCTTTGTAGGCCCTGTTTCCCCTCTATCTTCAGATGCCTCAATTATCTCACTTTTCAGACTTTTTCCCTCCACGGGCACATCTTCCCAGGTTATGATTAGTGAAATATTTGGCAATTGTCTCCAACTCGTTGCAGGTACTGTGCTCACCTACCGCTCAGATTTCTCCCATTTTGCCCACCAAATAGTCTCTCACACATTTTCTGTGTTAATCCCACTACTTCATAACAAGAACGCTTGACGTCCCAGTGTCCCCTTTTAAACAAGTGGTCTGGGTATTCAGAGTCTTTTGTGGTTCTCTACAAATCTTAGGATTGTTTTTTCAGTTCCCTGAAAAACGACTTTGGTATTTTGATAGGGATTGCATGGAATCTGTAGGTTGCTTTGGAAGGATGGGCATTTTAACAATATTAATTCTCCTAATTCATGAATATGGCTTTTTTTTTTCATTTCTTTGTATTGTTTTCAATTTCTTTCATTAATGTCTCAGTTTTCAGTGTACAGGTCTTTCAATTACTTGGTTAAAATTATTACTAGGTATTTTATTCTTTTTGATGCAATTGAAAATAGGATTGCTTTTTAAATTTCTCTTTCTGATAGTTCTTGGTTGGCATATAGAGATGCAAATGATTTTTATATATTAGTTTTGTGCCCTGCAACTTTACTGATATTGTTTATTAGTTCTAACAGTTTTTTTAGGTGCAGTCTTTAGGGTTTTCTACATATAATATTACATCACCTGCAAATAGAGATGATTCTGTTTCTTCCTTTCTGACTTGCAACAAAGCTGGAGGCATCACACTTCCTGATATTTTTTTTTTAAGATTTTTTTTTTAATTTTTTATTTATTCGAAAGAGATAGAAACAGCAAGCGAGAGAGGGAACACAAGCGGGGGGAGAGGGAGAAGAAGAAGCAGGCTCATAGCAGAGGAGCCTGACGTGGGGCTCGATCCCAGAACGCCGGGATCACTCCCTGAGCCGAAGGCAGACGCTTAACC
>NW_023242464.1:0-1451 GCF_002007445.2 Ailuropoda melanoleuca
TGAATCAGTAATTCTGTATCTTTTGGATAAATACCTAGTAGTGAAATGCTTGGTCTTAGGGTAGTTCTATTCAGTAAAGCTGAAGGATACAAAATCAATGTACAGAAATCTTTTGCATTTCTACACACCAGTAATGAAGCAGCAGAAGGAAATCAAGGAATCCATCCCATTTACAGTTGTAGCAAAAACCAAAAGATACCTATGAATAAACCTAACCACAGAAGTAAAATATCTGTACTATGAAAGCTAGAATAATTATGAAAGAAATTGAAGATAACACAAAGAAATTGAAAAATATTCCATGCTCATGGGTTGAAAAAATTAGTATTGCTAAAATGTCTATACTACCCAAAGCAGTCTACACATTTAATTCAATCCTTACCAAAATACCACCAGCATTTTTCACTGAGCTAGAACGAACAATCCTAAAACTACTATGGAACCACAAAAGACCCCAAATAGCCAAAGCAATCTTGAAAAAGAAACGCAAAGCTGGAGGCCTCACAATTCCAAACTTCAAGCTATATTACAAAGCTGTACCAATCAAGCCAGTATGTTAGTGGCACAAAAACAGACACATAGATCAATAGAACATAGTAGAGAACCCAGAAATGCACCCAAAACTAGATGGTCAACTAATCTTTGACAAAGAGGGAAAGAATATCCAATGGAAAAAAGAGTCTCTTCAACTCATGTTGTTGGGAAAACTGGACAGCAATATGCAAAAGAATGAAACTGGACCACTTTTGTACACTGGATACAAAACTAAATTCAAAATGGATTAAAGACCTAAATGTGAGACAGGAATCCGTCAAAATCCTAGAGGAGAATAAGGAAGAAATCTCTTTGCCATTAGCCTTAGCAACTTCTTACTAGACACATTTTAGGAGGCAAGGAAAGAAAAGCTATAATGAACTATTGGGACTTCATCGAGTAAAAAAGCTTCTGCACAGCAAAGGAAACAATCCACAAAACTAAAAGGCAACCTTTGCAATGGGAGAAGATATTTGCAAATGACATATCTGTTAAAGGGTTATTATCTATAATATATAAATAACTAACAAAATTTAACACCCAAAAAACAAATAATCCTGTTGAGAAAAGGGCAGAACACATGAATAGACATTTTTCCAAACAAGATCTTCAGATGTCTAACAGACATATGATAAAATGTTCAACATCACTCATGATAAGGGATGTACAAATCAAAACCACAATGAGATACCACCTCACGCCTGTCAGAATGGCTAAAATTAACAACACAAAAACAACAGGTGTTGGAGAGGGTGTGGAGAAAGGAACTCTCTTGCAGTGTTGGTGGGAATGCAAATTGGTATAGCCACTCTGGAAAACACTCTGGAGGTTTCTCAAAAGGTTAAAAATAGAACTACCCTAAGACCAAGCATTTCACTACTAGGTATTTATCCAAAAGATACAGAATTACTGATTCA
>NW_023242465.1:0-1451 GCF_002007445.2 Ailuropoda melanoleuca
GAGAAGGCCTGGTGAAGAGGCAGCCAAAGGTTGAATTGGCCTTTAGGGAATAATTTTAATTCCCACATCTGGATTTGAGCAGGTGGCTGTCTCATGGACCTCTAGGAGCTGCACAGGAAATGCTGGGAAGGGCATGTAGTCTTGCCTGGGAGAGATTCCAGGGCCTTGGTAGGGTTCTTCTGCCTTCCTCACCTCTGCCCCCCTGGCTCATCAAGAAGGCTTTCCCACCAGAACCTCTGGGAAGGGGAAATAACAGGCTCTTGGCTGCTTGCAAAGGGACCAATGAGGCCTATTTTTGCATACCTGAGGCATAGGGGGAGAGTTTGTCTATTTGGCTGCTAGGGAAAAATTAACAAAGGGGAGAAAAGGCCAAGGACCAGGAAAAAAAAAGATTGCCCATAAATCGATGAAATTGGATTAGAACATGAAGATGCAATTGTGCCAGACCAATTGAATTTCCTCTGAGGTTAGCATGACCAGATTTCCAGAACCAGAGGCAGCTGGAGCTCATGGCTTGGTGATGGCACCTTTCTCTAAAAGCTCTTAGCAGGAGTTCAGATCCTGTGAACATTGGACTGGGGGGTAGAGGGGAAGGTGCATCTTCCCCGCTGAGTACCTGGGCAGCACATCTGGGTATGATCACCTTGGGTTGAAAATTCTCCAAAAAATGTTTCTAGCACCTTCCTCCTTTCCCTCTTAGCACCTGATACAACCTATGTTATAATTGATTTTGTTTCACTGGGGCCTTCCTCAACTCGGTCAATGGTACGACCACCCACTACTTCAAGCAAAACCTTGATTCAATCTTGATTCTTTTCTTTCTCTCATCCCCGCTTCAGCAAGATTCATCAGCAAGCCTCATCTGCTCTTTCGACAAACCATATCCAGAACCTATCTGTCTTCTTCACACCATCCCTGTTGCTGCCACATTTGTCCCAACCACGTAAGTTCTTGAGGGGGCTGTAGGATCTCTCTGCCGGCTCTCCCTCCTCCCCATGATACGTTCCCCAAATCAGATCATGTTGCTGCCATGCTGAAGCCTCTCTCAGCTTCCTCTCACCCTATGACCTCAAGGCCCAATATGACCCATGCTCTGCCCTACTGTCCAGCCCCACCTCATATCACGGTCTTTCCACTAAGTCTACTGCTCAAACGTGCCATGCTACATCCTGCCCTCGTCTTTCAACGTGCTGTTCCCTCGTTCTGGAATGCCCTGCTCTGGGCCTTCCCGTGGCCAGCTCCTTCCCTTCACTCAGGACTCAGCCACACCAAACCCAACAACAAGGCCCCTCAACATCCAATCTAAGATGGCGCCCCCTGCCTCGCCAACCCTACCACTCCATTCTGCTTTAGCTTCTTCCCATCTCTTATCACTACACATGTCAACTTGTTTGTTCACCTCTTTATTATGTGTTTACTTCCTGTCTATCTTGCCTTCATTAGGAAGTGCC
>NW_023242466.1:0-1452 GCF_002007445.2 Ailuropoda melanoleuca
AAAAAAAAAAGTAAAGGCAAAAACTCAAAATAGACAAATGGGACATCAAACATATCAAATTCTGTGCATCAAAGGATACAGTCAACAGGGTGAAAAAGTAATCCGCATAAGGGCGAAAATATTTGCAAATCATATGGGTAAGCGGTTAATATCCAGAATATATAAAGAACTCCCACAACTCAAGAACCACAAAAATCAAATAACCTGATTTAAAAATGGGCAAGGAACTTCAATAGCTATTTCTCCAAGGATGATATACAAACGGCCAAAAGCATATGAAAAGAGGCTCAGCATCACTCATCATCAAAGAAATGCAAATCAAAACCACAATGAGATACCACCTCACACCCATTAGGATGGCTACTATAAAAAAAACAGAAAATAACAAGTGTTGGAAAGGATGTGGAGAAACGGCACCCCTGTGCATTGTTGACAGCCATCATGGAAAACAGTATAGTGGTTCCTCAAGAAATTAAAAAGAAAATGACAAAAGTACCCAGCAATCCCACACTGGATATATACCCAAAAGAACTGAAAGCAGTATCTGGAAGAGATATTTTTACACCCATGTTCAATAAAAGAATTCACCACCATAGTCAAAAGACGGAAGCAACTTAAATATCCATAAACAAAGTGGTATATCCACACAACAGAATATAATTTAGCCTTAAAAAGGAAGGAAAGTCTGTCACTTGCTGCAACATGGATGAACCTCGGGGACAATATCATTGGTGAAAACAAACCAGCCACAAAAAGACAACTACTGTAAGATTCCACTTACATGAGGCATCTAAAGTAGTCAAAGTCATAGAAACAGAAAGTAGAATGGTGGTTGCCTGGAGCGGGGGGTAGGGGGAAATGGCTGCTGTTGTTTACACAGAGTTTACTGAGTTTCAGTTTTGCAAAATGAGAAAGTTCTCGAGAGCCACATCTCGAGATGCAGTGTGAATATATTTAACACTAAACTATACTTGTACTTTATTAGTGCTAAATTGTACATTTAAAAATGGTTAAGATGATACATTTTATGTATATTTTACCACAATTTAAGACAAAAGGTAAAAGGGGAGACAATCACATAATTTTTGATGAGAGAAGAATCATACACTTCCCCCAGGGATCTAGGGTTTTGCCTATGTTCTCAAAGACTCTTAAGCAGTGAGCTATATTCCCTTCCCATCTACTCTAGGGCCACGGCCACCCATAGTAAAAACAACTGCAGTTATCCTCCTTGGCTGAGGAAATTGCTCTAGTTTCTGGGAAACTGTTTTATTCTTCTCTGGGCCTCCTCATCTGTCCCCTTGGCTTTGTAGTGCATTCACCCTTCTCTCTTGGCCCTAGAGCCTGTGACATTCACCCCTGCATTCAACCAAGGCTTTCCAATTAGTGGACCTCAGGGAGAGTGCCCACATCTGGGGCCCTACTTAAATGTGGGGGTTGGGGGTAGGGGGG
>NW_023242467.1:0-1452 GCF_002007445.2 Ailuropoda melanoleuca
TCTTTTTTTCCCTGCTAGAATTATTATGGAAATATTTATTGAGAAGGGGCTTTCTTCAGCTCAGGCCTTCACTATGACCCACACTGGACATCAGCCCATGATTTGGGAATGGGTTTACTGTAGCATAACCTATCCTATCCTTACTGATACATGCCTAATCACAACCTCTGGCACCCAGAAAGTACTTGGTAAATTCTTCTTATTATTATTAATTTTATTTTGGTAACATTTGTATCGTCAATGTTGAAACATACTAGGGAGTCAATATCTTTCTCTTAAAAGCATGAGTTTTAAGGCATTAAAGTGCAAGTCTTCTGAGACTACCTTCACAAATAGGAAAAGTAAAGTCCAAGTAATTCAAATTACCTGTCAGAGGGGGCAGAATGGCAGCACTTAGATCCAAACAGTTCCCCCTGTGGGGAAAATTAAACTTTATGTTTCCAACGCTATTTTTCTATTGATTAGCAATATAAAACTAGATACACACACTTTTGAAGTTATTTTATTCGACAACATAATAAATCTAATTATAAATTCAGAAAACCTTTAAAAATCAAGTATATAAATAGAAAATGTTAACTCTAGTAAAATACTATTAGGAATACTAAACTTTGTCTCAAAATGCCAATATAAACTAACAATGGTTATTTATTTTGAGCCACAAAAATTAAGTTTTAGAAGAAATAACTAAGTAACTGAACTGAACAGAAATGTCAGTTTGAACTGAAATGTAGCTCAGTTTCTCTTAAACCTTTGCAAGGGAGCCACAGGAAAAAAAACCAAACTAACATAACTTTTGCTGGTGGCAGAAATTGCTAACAGCACCAGAGTAAATCTGCTGGTTGTGAAACATGTAAGGACAGATCTGGAGAAGGGGAGAGAAATGCAAAACACATCAGAGGCAATTTTTCAGTGGATAAAATTAAATCAAAGGAAAAAGCAAGTTTACTGGAATATAAATATAAATGATAAAATGAGAACTACATTTTCTAAAATAAGAATGTGTCCCTTAAGTATTTCAGTAGTATCTATAAAATCAACTCCATGATTTAAAATTCTATAAATGAAATTTTAAATATTCTATTTCTGATGTAGACTAAAAACTAGTGACTTGATTATATTGTTTCTTTGTAGAGCTCACTATCTACCACAACAATTGCTGCAGCAAAGAGTTAAATTGAATTTGTATTATATCTTAATAACACATATAATACAATCGCCACAGTAGCTTTAATAGACTTGACTTGAGATAATGTGCTTTAATAGGCTAGATTTGAAAATATGCAGGTAACGCTTTCTCTAAGTCATTTAGATAACCAGTACAACTTCCTTCACTCTGGGAACCAAACAAGAAAAAATTATTCAATAGACGAGGACATAGGTTGCACCGTACTTTTAATTTTCCTGTTGTTTGACAAGACATGTTAACCTAAATAGAACAGATTTGTAAAA
>NW_023242468.1:0-1452 GCF_002007445.2 Ailuropoda melanoleuca
CAGAGCCAGAGCCAGAGAAAGACAGACAATCAAATGTATTGTAAGAAAACAATGCCATTAGCGGAAATAGGAAATATAAGATTAGAGCTAGGGTTTTGCTGTATTTGGGGCAGAAAGAGATGGTGACCCTGTTAATTTTTAATTTTTGAAGGTTTTTTTTTTTAGGTTTTTGGGGGGCGGGCAGAGGGGGAGAGAGAATCGCAAGCAGGCGCTATGCTCAGTGCAGAGCCTTATGTGGGGCTCGATCTCACAACCCTGAGATCGTGAGCTGAAATCAAGAGTCAGACATTTAACTGACTGAGCCACCCAGGTGCCCCAGTTTTTGACAGTTTTATCAGTAGTAGTCATCATTCTTATAACAACAAAAAACCTTTCATTTTAATTTGGATTTCATATTGGTGCTGTTGCAGTATTCTTTGCTTAGGTAAATAAACAGTGCAGAAACTGATACTTACCAATACACTGCAGTTGTTCTCTTTTTATCCTTTTTGTGCAACATATGAATTAATTTTGCAGAAAAGTTGCAAAAGTGTTTCAAAGGAAAAGAACAAGTATTTTGCCCCCAAAATAATACTGATGTCTTACATTTGTATTCTTCTTTATAATCAAAAGGATAATAAATATTAACTTCTTTACAATCAAAAGGATAATAAATATTAACTCAAATTTCTACAGTCATCATTATATCTCTTAGTAGATGATAGCTATTGTAAACCTATCCCACACAAAGAGAATAACATTAACGTTCCTTCAAAGCGTTACTTCAATGATACTTTCTGGGAAATTATTATCCCTGAGATCTCCCTTACCTCAAATCATGTTGTAATACAGTATTGTAAAAATACTGCCTTGACACAGCTTTGAGGTCCTGGCTAGAATTTAGTCAGTTTCCCTTCTTGAGCAGCTGATTTAAATCCACACCCCAACCACCTCCCTTATTGGGCTCTTATATTCCAAGCCATGAAACACTCACCCTAATTATCCCAGGACCAGGTACTAGTCCATCAAGGGCAACTCCAATTTCCCAGAGCTCTCTGAAGTTACTCAAATTTGCCTACCCTAAGCTGGCTCCCAGCTGCTTCTCCCTTTCCTTCCCTCCCACCGGCTACCTTATGAGTAACCCAGGCTCTTCCCTTGAGTGGTCCTGTGTGGAGTGGTATGTTCTCCCCATGGAACTGTGAGTATTAAAAAACTGTAAAACTCCTTTCTGTTCTTTCTGGATCTGCATCTGACCTCACCATACCTTACCCAAACTTTTATGGTTAGAATACAGGCCTAGTCTGGTTTAGATATATTGCACCTTATGACACCTCTATCACACTGGCTTGTGATCATCTGTTCAGTTGTATCCTGTTCCACTACCCAATGAGTGCCAGGAAACAGAACTATCTTTTATCTTTCTGACTCCTATTTCCAGCACTGTTTCTGATATATAGTAAATGCTCAGTAAGC
>NW_023242469.1:0-2301 GCF_002007445.2 Ailuropoda melanoleuca
GTTGCTAAGCTGATGCCTTAATAGTGTACATCATAGTAGGACCATCCCTGTGGCTAGACTTCCAACCATCCTGGTCATCATCACACCCGTGTCTTCACAGGCATCATTGTCCTTCATTAAACAAAATGCTTAAGCATCTGAATAATTAGTTTCTGCTTAAAAGAATTGATAATAATAATATAAATAAATTTGCACAGCATCATATTGCTTGAAGAATGAACAAGAATTTGAACATTTCTTTTAAAAATGACTATATTTTCCCCTTTGAACATCTAAAACTTATTTTGGTCAGACCAGTCAGATACCATTAGGCTGAGTCTGCTCAAAGCCAGCTATGCAGAGAACAAGATTCCATAGGCCTCTTGAAGTTTTTCCAAGTCGGCTCTGCCCAGTTTGTTACAATAAAAGCATTGGCGTTGACTTATATTTTCAGATGGGTTATGTTATTAAAACGGACTGCCACAAAGATGGTAAGATGCTTATTTAAAAACCAAGTTTTCCATCTAAATAATGTAGTTTATTTATAATTCTTCATTACTAATTAGCGATTTGTTAGATGATGCTTAGTTGGTGATTAGTTAATATAACATGATCAATTTAACAGGTGTATTAGATGTCTGGTTCTCTGGAGAAACAGCACCAGTAGGATATAGAACTGAAGAAAGAGGGAGGTTTGATTTATTATAAGTAATTGGCTTATGCAGTTGTGGAGAAGTGCTCAGATCTACAGTCGGTAAGCTGGAGACCCAGCAGAGCTAGTGGTGTAGTTATCACTCTAATGGCCAGCTGACTTGAGACTCAGAAGAGCTAATGTTTCAGTTTGAGTCCAAAGGCAAGAAAATAACCTATGGCCCAACTAGAAAGTTGTCAAGCAGGAAGAATTCCCCCTTATTTGGGAAAGGGCCAGCCTTTTGTTTTATTCAGGCCTTCAGCTAATCAGATGAGGCACACTCACATTAGGAAAGGAGATTTGCTTTACTCGGGGCATTCATTTAAATGTCAAATTCATCCAGAAACACTCTCACAGAAACACCCGTAGTAATGATTGACCAAATACCTGGGCATCTATGGCCCAGTCAAGCTAACATATCAAATTAACCATTAAAACAGGCATGTATTACATGTATCTATTAGGTATCTTACTTTCTGTCTGTTATTATTTTTTATTTCTATTTTTTAGGAGAGCACTTGGTAATAGGTGGAATTCCTTGTGCTCCGGTTTTTCAGTTTGGTATCTGTGGTAGGCAGAATTGTAAGATGAGCCCCAAAGAATCATGCCTTCATAAAATCACATCCCCTTGAGTGTGAATTGAACTTGTGACTTGCTTCTAGCCAATAGAATATGGCAAAGATAATTGGAAAGTCATTCCCTTGATAATGTTATATATACAATATTCTGTCTTAGCAGATGTTATATATATAATATTCTGTCAGAAGATTGGAGTAAGAGCTTCTGCTGCTGGCTTTGAGGAAGTGAGTTGCGTTGTTATGACATAGCTAAGTGGCAAGGCACTGCAAGGGCCACTAGCTGCTGAGAGTGGCACCTAGCTGGCAGCCAACAAGAAAGCAGCAACCTCAGTCCTACAACCACAAGATAGTAAAGTCTTCCAACAGCCATGTGAGCAGCCTGGCAAACAGCTAGATTGCAACCTTTGAGATGCTGAGCAGAGGACCCAGTTCAATCATGCCTAAACTCCTGACCCACAAAAACCATGAGATAATTGTACGTTGTTCTAAGCCTCTAAGTTTGTAATGATTAGCTAAGCAGCAGTAGATAACTAATGCTATATCCCTGCTACCAAGCTCTTCTCTAACCTCAACATGAATTTGAAAAGTGGACAGGCAGACTGCATTTAATTGTAAATTAATGGGACAAACAGAATGTCCAGAAATTGGAATGAGAGTTGAAACCTGTGCAGGAGCAGGGCTAAAAGAAATTCCCAACCGATAAGCAGTAAAGATTTGACTCGGACATTTCACATGAGCAAAAGCATGTTGGCAACAAATGCACAATGTATTCAAGTACAGTATAGGGGATAAGGAAGTAGGCATATTTTGATATCTAAGCCAGACTATTTATGTTGCCAGGTTTGTAAACTCATAGCCGGGGTTTGGCTTCCAGGCACAACAGTTAAATATCTAAGAAGTGATACCGCACAAAGTCAGGGCTCTATTCTAATGAATGACAGCAGCCTTAGCAAGCAGGGACAGGATTTAGGTCCATTAATACGACAGTTTCTTACTTATGAGAACTGGAATAGACTATAACGAAGCCCAAGGCTCCAGTGTTTGTGCGATAGT
>NW_023242470.1:0-1452 GCF_002007445.2 Ailuropoda melanoleuca
ACTAGTCTGTGTCCTTCCAATGGACACAAAAACATTTAATGTGCATTTGGTTGTAGCTGCCCATTGACCTGTTTAACTATGGGGAGGAGTTTGATTTTGTTTCTATGACCTTGTGTGAATGCAGGAGTGCTAGACGTCTTGAACCTGAAGATACTTCAAAGTAAGAAGTAGCAGCAAATCTTCAGGTCACTCATACTTGTTAGACTGAATCACTGTGATACTCTGAGCTCACTGTCAGCCAGTTGGCTAGTTGTTCTTTTCAGACAGCCTGTACCAAGTAGGAGGAATCATGGAAAACTCAAGAGTATCATTGATTCTCACAGCTGGAGAGTCTTCTATACCAATGAATAGCCTGCATATACTTATAAATAAGCTGTTCAGTGACCAAGTTGTTTAATTATTATTTCAAAGCATAATCTAAATAGTGATACAACATTCAGCCAAGTGATTCTTGGTGTTCAGCAACTTCTCTAAGGAAGACCTCTTGCCAGGAAATGGTACCCTCTAACCTATCTGATTTTAGGAATTTAGGACCCTAAGAAGATCATGTGATTATGTATTGGGTTGGCTTTACTCCTCTGTCACCCCGCCACTTCCATATGCCCTAATCTTTGTGGCACATGTAGGTTTAAGGATTTTACAGATAGATGAGCCACCTCAGTATTTTCTCTCACTCTAGTTTCCGTACATTACACATTTACTGGTCAGAAATAGAACAAATGCGACCATTTGCTAGTAACAGTGCCACATAACAGCAAAAAATAAATTACCCCTAATCTCTCCTGTCTACATACATTTATCTGTACAACTTAGATAAATGAAATATTAATATTCCAGATGCATCGGATGAAACCCGTTACTTGGTTCTTCCTATTAAATCTCTGGATAATTTGTATTTCTTGATGCCTATTGTTTGGCTTCTTTCCACTCATTTCTACTTTTCTATTTGGTTGATATCAAGAGGTTACTGAAATACGCTAACAAGAACTGAATGAAATTTCAGTTACAGTACTCTCTTAGTGACCTATGGTTTTGCTCATATACCAAACTTAGAGCAAAGTCCCATCTGTGAAAGGGGTCTGTCAATGGAACCAACCCAAGTGCCAATGAGTGTCCTCATTCATTCACTTACAGCACACATTGAGACGAGTTTCCTTTCCCAACATAGTCTAATAATACAGTGATATTCAAAACTGAGCAATCAAGACACTTTTCTTTTTTTAAAGATTTTTATTTATTTATTTGAGGAGAGAACGAGAGAGAGTGAGCAAGGCGGGAGGCGGGGGGAGGCAGGGAGCAGAAGGAGAGGGAAAATCAGACTCCCCGCTGAGCAGGGAGCCCAACATGGGGCTCAATCCCAGGATCCTGGGATCATGACCTGAGCTGAAGGCAGACACAAACCGACTGAGCCACCCAGGCACCCCTCAAGACACTTCTAAAAGAAAAAAAAAA
>NW_023242471.1:0-1452 GCF_002007445.2 Ailuropoda melanoleuca
CCCGCGCAGAGTTGCACACAGCGCAGCGCATGGCCCGCAGTTCAGCGCTCAGGCCACATCCACTGCGGATGGGGCTGTTTGCCCGCGAAGCGTTCGTGGGGCTTCCACGTGCAGACCTCTTCCCCAATTTGCAATTACTGCATTTCCTCAAAAGTCGGTGTGGCATGTTGTTCATGGTTATGGGGACGGCTGAGCCTTGCACCTTTCAGGACAGAAAACACAGGTGGCCCTTTGGGCAAAGTGCGTAGGATCTCCCGGCGGTGGGGACACAGCGCGTCGTCCTGGTCCCCTACGCCACCCCCTCTCGGCGCGCACGCCCCCTTGGTGATTTCACCGTCTGTCGACCCAAGAACAGTCCCTGCATTGTCTCATCTGCAGCCGATTCCACTCCCTTTACATTTTTACCGCTAAATTGAATCCGCTGCCAGTAATCTAATTTACCTTTGAAGGCACACACAATGCCAACACGACCAAACGCCAATAAAATTTCTAGTAAAACCCATAAATGGCTCAGTACTCGTGTTTATGGAAATCTTAGCCTGCTCCTGCCCCAAGAACCCTGCAATCTAGTCCTAAATCATTCCCATATGATGGTGAGACACTCTGGATGCCCCCAGCAATGGGGGACGAGCCCTTTCTCCAGGGCCTGTGGTGGAGATCCCAAGGTTCCGACCAGTCCTGTGGAAGGGGGGCTGGTGGGGCTGGCCCAGGGTCAGGTGCACACACCTGTCCAGTCAGGACAGCTCCTCCTGCCCCACCCCACGGCACCCCATCTCCCTGCCTCCTGGCTACGTAGCCGGGGGGCCTCTTTCAGAAGCACTGACCATCTTACTCGGGTTTCTGGAATGACGGATGAGAGGAAATTTACTCAGTAATTCACCCTCTCCTGCTGAGTCACACTGTCCCATCTGCTGAGCATATCCAGGCATTTCATAGATTCATGAAAGTATAGCTTCTCAATTTTGGAAGAAACCCAAAGAGGACACAGTCCTTCTTTTCGTAATGGGTTGAATAATAAAAAATAAAAGCAAACGCCCACTGAGGACTGAGTATGTGGCAGGAGCCTTTGTAAGCATTTCACATAGATTAACTCAGCGAATCCTCACGACAGCCCCTCGAGTCAGGGCTCTTCCTAGTCCCATGGAGCTGATGATGACTCAGGCACAGAGGGGTTGAGTAACTTGCCAACACCACACAGGAACTAAGCCTCAGAGCTGGCTGTTTGGCTCCAGAAGGTACTCCAGGGTTGTCTCCACTCACGAAGCCCCTACTATGTGCCAGGCTGTGGACTGGGTCCCCTACACAGCTTACCTTGGAGCCCTGCCGTGCAGGACTGCCGATCTCAGAGAGGTGAATCATCTTGCCCCAGGATGCCCACCTTGAGATTTGCAGGCCCAGCAAATAGGATTGTTTCTTGACCTCAGGCTCAGAGGACTGAGTTATCACACTCCT
>NW_023242472.1:0-1452 GCF_002007445.2 Ailuropoda melanoleuca
ACAAAAAAAAAAAAAAAAAAAAAAAAAAAGCTCCCCATTAGCTGTCAGCTCACAGCAACTTCAATCAGCTGGTGTGCCCGAGCCTGCGGTAATATCTCTCCAGCAGCCTCCCACATGCCAAACTTGACTGCTCTGTGTGAGCCACATTAAACTTGTCTGCCATCAATCCCCGGTCTCCTTTGCAGCAGCAGCTTAACGAGGTGAGGGAGCTGGCAACACCAAGAGGCAAATGCTGTTTTAGGAGGACCGAGAGGAGCTGAAGGAGGAGCCGCTGTGGAGAAAAGCTGGATATAGGCCATTAAGCAACAGAGTTTTTCTCCTAAGATCTTCTCATATTGTCATTTCTATGCAGATAAGTGGTTTTCAAATCTCCTAATGTCAGAATAGGCAGTGGAAGATGAGTTAGGATGTGCCAAATCACAGCAAGCTGGCCACCCTCACATAATTTTATCTTATGGAGAAACTGGGGGGCCCTATGCCAGTTTCTCTTCACGCATCTCTTGAAGACTTGAGATCTGTCTCCTTTCAAGGTGGAGTACAGATTCAGGTCTGGGGCTTCCTTTAGAATTCACAGCAAGAAGCACTAAGAAAAGTACACGTTTTCTTTTTGCTCTCAGTCCAGTCTAGTTTGAAGCACATTCACGGTGTATATCACCGCTAGAGGAGCTGATCTAGTTGCTCTCCCAAGCTGCCATTAAAGGGGGCCTCACCTCTGGCAGTGGGACTGAAATGAGAAGCGACTCAGTAATTACACAGAGAAACATCCCCTAACCCATTCCTTGTGCTGGCAAGGAGAATACCATGTGGGGCAGCTCAGCCTTCTCCCTCACTCCCTCCCTGGGGCCAGTTTCACAGATTGTTACAGACTGCAACAGTGCTGAATCTGGAGGGCCTTCTTGGAATAGAAGCTGAACTTCTATTTGAAATGCCTCCCTCCTGCTGTTCTTAAATAACACTGACAACAATAATAGGCATTTATACCAATAGGGTCCTTCAGAACCTTTATTAAATCTTTCCAAATATACTCTCTTGCTTCTCGCCAGCAAAGAAAATATGCTTTGTGACATGTGCCCAGAAGATGGTTGCATAGCTTTTGGCTACTAGAGCTACCCACTGTCTAAAATAACTCCCTTATTTGTGTCCAGGCTCTGACAAATGTCTAGCAAATGCATTGGCCTGCAAATTTCTTTGACCCAGTAATATAGTATATTACTTTTTTTTAAAACCACAAAAACTCAGCAATGTGACCTTAATGATCCACTTGCTCAACCACACAGCTGACATTTGAATTAGAATTGCAACCAAGTGGCCATCCAGTCTTGGCTTGAAATCCTGGGATGAAGAATATAGAAGTCACTACCTTCTGCACAGTGGTTCTCATTGAACACCATTTTCCCCTTTAGTATGCTTAAATTCTCTTTTACTAATTCCATTTAGCCTATCCCTTTCCCC
>NW_023242473.1:0-807 GCF_002007445.2 Ailuropoda melanoleuca
AAGAAGAAATAATACCTATTCTCCTAAAGTTATTTCAAAAAATAGAAACAGAAGAAAAGCTACCAAACTCACTCTATGAGGCTAATATTACCTTGATCCCCAAACCAGGCAATGACCCCCTCAAAAAGGAGAATTACAGACCAATTTCCCTAATGAAAATGGACGCCAAAATCCTCAACAAGATCCTTGCTAATAGAATCCAACAGTACATTAAAAGGATTATCCATCATGACCAAGTGGGATTCATACCTGGGATGCAAGCATGGTTCAACACTCGCAAATCAATCAATGTGATACATCATATCAACAANCACATCATTTCAACAAGAAAAGACTCAGGAACCATATGATCCTCTCAATTGATGCAGAAAAAGTATTTGACAAAATACAGCATCCTTTCCTGATTAAAACCCTTCAGAGTGTAGGAATAGAGGGTACATTTCTCAATCTCATAAAAGCCATCTATGAAAAGCCTACTGCAAGCATTATTCTCAATGGGGAAAAGCTGGAAGCCTTTCCCTTAAGATCAGGAACACGACAAGGATGCCCACTCTCGCCACTATTATTCAACATAGTACTAGAAGTCCTTGCAACAGCAATCAGAAGACAAAAAGGGATCAAAGGTATCCAAATCGGCAAAGAAGAAGTCAAACTGTCTCTCTTTGCAGATGACATGATACTCTATATGGAAAACCCAAAGGAATCCACTCCCAAACTATTAGANCAGAACAATTCTGTAATGTGGCAGGATACAAAATCAATGCCCAGAAATCAGTTGCATTTCTATACATGAATAACGAGACTGAA
>NW_023242474.1:0-1452 GCF_002007445.2 Ailuropoda melanoleuca
GTTTGGAATCTGTGCTTTGGGACAATATAGCAAATGAAATCATGCAAAAAGACACTATCAATAATTAGTCTGATTATGCCTCTTGAGCCTAAGAAAAGCTGACGGGAAGCACAGGGGGGATGTCAGTTGTGTCAAGATTTGGAAGAGCTGTGTGTGAGCCCCGCCTGCCACTTAGGAGCGCGGGACCTTGGGAAAGTCATTTACTTCTCTATTTCTGATTTTCTCACCTGTTTACAGAAATAATCACAGTGACTCTTTCATATGTTGTTATGAGTTACAAATAAGAAAAGGAATATAAGTGCACTTTAGAAAGTGCAAAGTCTATGCAAGGATTTATTGATTGTTAATGGACAACTGTGCTTCTTGTAACTGAATGTCACATTCTGGAAAGTCTCAAATCTGTGTACCAGATATGCTTGGAGGGAAGAAAAAAAAAGCCATTGCAAAAACTACCTTGCAAGATTCCTTTAAAAATTTGGGGGAATATGCATCATTATCTTAATTTAACAATAATAATATTGTATCGGGGCATTTATCCTTTCATAATGCTTATTGTTTTTTGTTTGGTTCTCTGAACAACTCTGGGAGGTAGACAGGGCACTTTATTGTTTGTTGTTGTTGTTGTTTTTCCATTCGGCGGTTTAGAAAACCCAAGGGATAGGTTGGTAATAGAACTCAGAATGGTATACAGACACCGAAGGTGCTGGGTGAACCAGTGATATGATATCATACAGAAAGATGGGCATGAAAGCTGATCTACTCTAGAAGTTGATACCACCCTCATATTTTTCACGTTTAAGAACCGGCTCAATGCCTAAGTCTGTCCCCTACCAGATCCATTAAGTTGGACCATAACCGTATCCACATCCACCTGCCTGGAAACGAGATTATCAATGAAATTATATGTAAACACATGTAGCCCAGTCCTTGGCATGTATGATCCTTAAATGCCATCTGAATCTAGACTCTTCTTCTTACCTAAAGATTCTAGGGATCTTTCTCAAAGACCTTGGACTGAGGCTCCTGCATTTTATTGGTGTGCATTTTATTTTATCCTGGTTTCCGAAGATGCTACCACTTTTGCCCTCCTATTCATTAGAGGGATGAGTATCGTGTATCTTGTTAGCATGAATAGTCTTCATGTATTCGTAATTGTATTCGTTCTAAAAACATTAAATGATAAAGCTATTGGGTATTGGTGGCTTACTATGTGCCAGGCATTGTGCTAAGTGCTATTATATAATCACTTAATTTACAAAAACCTGATGTGTATTGGCATTTCCATTTCACACATGTGCAAATGGAATCTGAGAGACGTAGGGTGAATGCATGCGGGCCCTCCCTCATGGATGCACTGAACTCCTGCCCTGTGGCTGCACCTGCCCCGCTTAGATGAGGGAGTCCTGCCTCCTCGAAGCTCACACGTCGGCAATCCATCCTCTCTCCCAGTCA
>NW_023242475.1:0-1452 GCF_002007445.2 Ailuropoda melanoleuca
CTTGTGGGTCTCGGATCTTGGGGATCTTTCATTCTTCTTGTCCCCCCGCCCCACCTTTCCCCCTCCCCTCCCTCCTAACCACCCTGCATCCCCGTTTCCTCCCCTTTCCTACTTTCTCCTCCCTCTTCTCCCCACTCTGTCTCCTGCCTCCCTTCTGCTCCCACCCTCATCCCAGACGGCAGCGTGCCCACAGTATTCCAGGGGCTGCGAGCTCTGCCCCCCGAAAATGGAAGTTATGTAAACAGGAGGGGGTTGACACTGTGACTGCTCTGGCAGAGCTCGGCCTGACCCTTGGTAGTTTCTGTTCCACTCACAGCCCAGACCCATCGTGGGGGATGACAGGTCAACCAAAGTTCAAACCGGTGAGGGCAAGGCGCTTAGGGAAGTGAGCCTGCCTTCCGACTGTGAGGCCTTCGCCACTGGGGTCTGCGGAGCGGTTGCTTGTCTGGGCCCCACGAAGCTCTGGGTGCTCACTTTTCTCTCTTGGTTCTCACAACAGCCCGATAAGGTTGTTACCCAGATTCACAGATGAGAAAACCAGGACGCGGGAGAGCACGGGGACCTGCCCCAGGTTAACGGTCCTAAGTGCGAACTGCAGGCCAGTTTGCAAAATCTTCCACGTATGATGTAAGTTACCACATCAGTAATTTTTAAAATACTGATTGCGTGCTAAAACGTCCATATTTGGGGTGTATGGGGCTGAATATATTACAATGACTCATACTTGGTTTTTGTTCTGAACCTTTTTAAACATGACTACCAGGCACTTTTCATGTACATGTGTGGCTTCCATTCTGTTTTTATCAAACAAGGCTGTTCTAGAGCCGTTCTAACCTGGGCCGTCGGGACGAATCCTGCCGTGCACAGCCGCGCTCACCCGAAGGCCTGACACCCTGAGGTCTCGCTTGCTTCCCTGTGTGTGGTGCCCATCCTGCATCTGACCTGCGGGCATTGCTGGCCCTGCCCTCTGCCACACAGCGCCAGTTCCGGAAAGTCACACCGCAGGCGACAGCGCTGCGGGCTGCCACCAATGCTCCCCGAGCCTGGGCTCCCCAGAGTCCAGCGTGGCCCACGGTTCCCGGCAGCCCCACTCTGTTCCCTGCTCCACCTGCTGTTCTCTAAGAATCCGGAGAAAACACTCACAAAAGATGCCACCTATTTGCTGACCATGACAGACACTGTTCCTCTGCCGTAGTTTTAACTTTCTCACTTATAATTAAAAATATCTTAAAAATAGTTGTGTATTTTAAGTTTTTATACATGTGCAGATAAAGCTACCGGAAGGGAAATCTCTAAAATGTTCCCAGGTGGGGCGCCTGGGTGGCACAGCAGTTAAGCGTCTGCCTTCGGCTCAGGGCGTGACCCCAGCGTTCTGGGATTGAGCCCCACATCAGGCTCTTCCCACTCCCCCTGCTTGTGTTCCCTCTCTCACTGGCTGTCTCTATCTCTGTC
>NW_023242476.1:0-1453 GCF_002007445.2 Ailuropoda melanoleuca
AAAAACAGATTGTGCCTTTGGTGTCATGGCTAAGTAATCTCCCCATAATTCAAGATCATGAAGATTTTCCTCTGTATTTTCTAAAAGTTTTACAGCTTTAAGTCTTACATTTAGGTCTTTGACTCATCTTGAGTTAATTTTGTATATAGTGTGAAATATGGATTAAAAATCATATTTTTGCAATAATTATCCAATTGCTTGAGCATTTTTTGTTGAAAAGACTGCCTTGCTCATTGAATTGCTGTTTTACCTTTGACAAAAATCAGTGTCAAAGATTTAAAAGAAGTCTGAAATAGACTTGTATGGGTCTGTTTCTGAGCACTCAATTCCACTGATCTATTTGTTTATCTTGACATCAATATCACACTGTTTTGATTATTGTAGCTTTATAATATGTCTACAATTTAGGTTGTGTTACTCCTTTAACTTTGTTCTATTTCAAAGTTATTTGGTTATTTTGGAGATTTTAATTTCTGTATGTTGGCTGCTTCTAAGTTTTAGAAATAGCTTTTCAATTTCTATAAAAATGCCTTTTGGGATTTTGATTGGGAAATTTACCTATAGATAAATCTGGGGAGTATTGATATCTTAACACTATTTAGTCTTCTAATCTATGAAAAAGCTTTTTCCCACTTATTTTAATTTCTTTCTTCAGTGTTTCATAGTTTTCAGTGTGTAGGTCATGCACATTCATAAACATGTTTTGCCAGATTTATCCCTAAGTATTTCATAGTTTTGATGCTATTGCAAATGGTATTTTTAAATTCAATTTTAAGAATTTCATTATTATAAAAATAGGAAAATAGGCTTGATTTTATGTATTTTCTGGAAGATAATGCCGGAATGTGGTTATATAGGATATTAGAGCAAGAGATAAAGTAATTTTGCACACAGATATTCTGGGAGAGGAAAGATATTTTTTCCTCTACTCTTTGAGTTCTGAGCTGAGCCCTTCTAATGTAAGACAGATTAACAAGAGAAAACCAAACAGAAGTTTAACATGTGTACCTCATGTATACATGGGAGGTACCCAGAAAAAGTGAGTAAGTCTGAATTGGTTTAGAATTCAGAATTAAATACCATCTTAATAAGGAAAGGGGAGGGGTTGCATAGGTCTCTTAGGGGAGAGTGAATGCTTTTTAGGAAAGATGAATGGGTCCTTGGAAGACTGATGAAAAGTATGATTTTTCTGACAAAAGTGTGTGTGTGGTGTCACTACTAGTCTAAGAATTGGTGAAACTCCAGGGGGTTTATGACAACTGAGTTCATTATGGGGATCTGTCTTAAGGCAGATAAGGGGAGTTCAGAGAAGGTTTCTTCCTGCATTTGCTGTTTTTAAACTGCCTATACTTCAAAACAAACACTATACCAAAGTGGCCTATTTTCTACCCTTCGACTTCAGTGTACCAAAATTTAGCCTGAACTGGAAAGCAGTCAGGCATGTGAATAGTCA
>NW_023242477.1:0-1453 GCF_002007445.2 Ailuropoda melanoleuca
TTTTCCTTAAGAGAAAGAAAATGGCCCACGGCAGGGAGGCTTAACATGCTTCAACTAATCTGAGCTGAATAACTGTCGAACTGAAGGCCAGCTACACTCTTTTAAAAGTGTGTGTTTGTTAATCATGGGGAAATGTAAATCCCTGGCAAGATGATATCTTTCTAGTTGTCCCAAGTTCATAGAAGCCTCTCACTTTTTGTGGTATAGTTTCTTAGGAAAAATAAAAAATAGTAATGGAACAAAACTGGCTTTGGGAATTTAAAACACAAACTTCTGTTTCCAATTGCCTTTGCCTCATGTAGAGATTTGACAGAATCATTAATGTCAATCAGAAATTCATTTTTGAATGTTGGTTGGGAACAAACAGCTCGTTTTCAGGGTAGCCTTGAACCAAACATGGAAATGGTTTTTTCCTTCTGAAAAAGTCTTTGAAAATTAACAAGGAACTTGTACGCAAAATGAAATTAACATTTCTGTTGGATGCTTCTTAGTACTCCACGACGTCAGATTGCTGACCTTCCCTTTGTAGGTGTTTTTTGGTTCAAAGTTGATTTGTCTAAGTGCCTTATTTTTCCTCTTAGGGATTGATTTTATCTAATGCCTTCTAGAAACTACTAAACAAAGACAGTCTTGTGAAAGGAATCAATAAAGTATTTCATAAAATGTTACTATCTTATGTTGTCTTAAACCTGATTAGTTCTGTGAACCGAGAGCCCAGTGTGTGACCCTGCATGATTCATTAACCACAGCTCTCCAGGGTATTTCAAAGTTGATTTATCTCATGGACAAACGAGAGCCTATTGAGTAATTCACATTTTTCCAGAGAAGTTGACTTGAAGTATCCAGCACAACCTGCCAAGCTCTGTCTTTGTTTATAAATCCATTTCCTGGTAACATCATACAAGATACTCCCAACCCTGGAAAACTTGAATTTTGCCTGCTCTCCTCAGATGATTAATTCTAAACCCAGCATAATCTCATGGCAACCCTTCCCTTATTTGATTACTATAGTTCAATAGAAGAAGCCCCACCTTTTTTTAGGATTCTCTCAATAAAACATTTTTTAGATACTCACCTCTCAATTACTCTTAATTAATGACCTCACTCTTCATACAATTTCAACTACCTGGGATTTTATTTTTCAAATATGGATACTGTCTCCTTCATGTTTTCTTAAACAGTTACTAAGAGTAGATTACAGCCAATTTAAGATCCTAAATGGGTATAAATGGGACATGATTGTTGGAAAAAGCAGCACAGCTTTAAGGGACAAAGAACCTCTCAACATTTCTTTGAACTGGACAACAACTGAATGACTTATTGGCAACTCATTATCTGTTGTTGTGGGGAAAAGCCATGTCTTGTTAAGCAAAGCCACATGCAAGACAGCAAAATAAATAAAATATCAATCTCTCTAAAATTGTTTTTGCTGCAATGAAAAGCTGCAATGAAA
>NW_023242478.1:0-1453 GCF_002007445.2 Ailuropoda melanoleuca
ATTGCTGTTGTTGAATTGTAGGAGCTCTTCACATATTCTGAATATTAACCCCTTATCAGAAATATAATTCCGAATTTATCGCTCTCTTCTTTTGTTGCCTATTGTTTTGGTGCCATATACAAGAAATTGCCAAATCCAAAGTCATAAAGGTTATTCTCCAATACTTCATGGGGAGGACAGTTGTCCTCTGTAGTAAACAGGAGATGTAGATGAGCAAGAAATGGACTTGTGTAGTATGAAGCCTCTGGGTTTTGGGGTGTTTTGTCACTGCAGCACACGTTGGCCTTCCCTGACTAAATCCCTAGGTTTCTTCCTTTACTAGTGATCTTGATGGTGGCAATGTGGGGTTACGGAGGGCCGGGGAGTCCTGGCTTCCTCATTCTAAGTAACTATTGAGGCAGCTTAGACCAGCTGGTGTGAACACAATGGTTGGGAAAGGACCGCTGGGGAGCTGCCTGTGGAACCAAGTTGCAGTCTAGTCTTCAGAGATGCTGCTGGGTTCCCTCTCTGTCCATTGGTAGAAACGAGAACTGTGTCAGACTCCAGCTGGCCTCCATTTTTACCCTTTTACACTTTTAATGACAAATTTGAGAAAAAAGTGGAATAATATCTGCAGGGTCTTAGGGGGAAAAGATGTGACTCAAGAATTATACCACCACCCACATTGCCTTTGTATTGGCAAAAGAAATACCTAAGAAAATAAACAAGAAAATACAATTCTCTGGTCAGAACAATGCAAAGGAATAAAGCTATAAATTCTGCATGGATTAAAATAACCATTAGCAAATGTTACATAATAAAAATTGGAAAATGCTTTTATTTTATGTATGTATTATATATTATGTACTATTAACATATAACAAAGCTACAATAACTAAAACTATGTAAATACAAATTTGTGGAATGGAATAAAGAGCCTAAAATAAATTCTACTTATTATTCAATGAAAAAAATCACCACAGCTACATGGTAAAAGATGAAATATCCAACAAATGGTGTTGAAGATGTTAGCTATTTGAAAAAACAATAATAAAAGAGCTTTTGCCTCACATCTGATACACCAAAATAAATGGCAAGTGAAGTAAGTGAAATATTTAACATTTAAAAAATAAAATACCACATAGGTGAATACATTTCACTAATCCTAGTATGGAGAAAGTCTTCCTGATTATAAATGCAATGACAAAAATTAGAAAAGAAATGATAGATTTCATAAAAAATGTGTGCATCCAAAACATTTTAAAAGGAAACAACAAATCTATCAGAAAATGTTAAATGTTAAAGCTCACATATAAATTAGTAAGAAACTGTTCCAGAAAAAAGGGGGAAAAGACAATCACTCCACAAAAGAGAAATTGAAAATGCCAATAAGCACATGATGAAATTAACATGTTTTGTGTTTAAAAATGCAGGATTAAAATAAAAATGAAATACTCATATTTTCCTTGACAGA
>NW_023242479.1:0-1453 GCF_002007445.2 Ailuropoda melanoleuca
GAGCCTGATGTGGGGCTCGATCCCATAACGCCGGGATCACGCCCTGAGCCGAAGGCACACGCTTAACCGCTTTGCCACCCAGGCGCCCCTATAATCCGTTTCTATCCTTACTTATTTTAATACTTAAATTGTACAACTTTTGACCATAAGAAGCCCCTTTAATCTGGCTCCCGGGTCCTTTCACTATGACACTTTTTTTTTTCTTTTAGCATTCACTGTTACTGGCACAACAAAATGTTCCAGGCTTATCTTATGCTTTCTCTGCTCCACTTGGAATCAGCCACGTCTTCAAGGAACCTTGATTCCTCTTCATGGAGAATGGCATTTAAAAACTACCATCCTGGGGCGCCTGGGTGGTTCAGTCGTGGAAGCATCCAACTCTTGATTTCGGCTCAGGTCATGATCTCAGAGTTGTGGGATCGAGCGCTGTGTGCTCAGGACAGAGTCTGCTCCCCCCACCCCCACGCTCACACTCATTCTCTCTCTCTCCCAAATAAATAAATAAATATCTTAAAAAAAAAAAAAAGCAAACAAAAAGAAACCATGATCTAGGCACAATATGTTCATGGCTACAAAAGATTTATGGACTTTTGAATTTTAAACTGACGTCCTTTTGGATCTCCCAACCCATCCTAATTGTGCTAAGGGAAACCAAGGGCCAGAGCTTTAAAGGGGGAAGTGATGTTCCCCTGGGAGATATCACAGGGGCAGCAGAGAAAATGGATTGATAACCCAGGATGGTGTGTGTGGGGGGGTGAGGTACAGAGTTGGGGTGCTTGATTCTTCTCTTTTTTTTTAGAGAGAGGTTTTTAAATGTTAAATGAAGTACCTTGAAGGTCAGGCTTTGTATAAAGAAGACAACATTCTCTCAACCCCTGGTTTAGTGTTGGCGTTACAAGTTTCCTAGAATAACAGATGTGGAGTTGAAAGGTACTCACTTGATACACCCTTGGCCTCTAGGCAGATTTTTTAAACCTGTATTTTACAAATAAGGCAGCCGAGGCTGGGTGAAGCTAAGGTTCTTACAAAGTCACAAAAGTGTTTCTTGAGCAGAAGATGTAGCTTGTTCTAAAGAGAAATACCATTTGTTGGTACAAGCCACCATCTCTTTAATTTTATCCCCCCAAAAGCAACAATTCTGTGCTTTCTTTTCTAGACAGATTTTGTCAGTTCTTGAGATCCAGTTTCCACATGTTAGAAGAATCCAGTAGCCGATGACCTAGTTTTGAAAAATTCCTGAAGTTCATTTTTAGCAAATTCTCCGGTGCCAACATAATTAGCTTGCACATTTCCTTAGTTTGTAGCACGTTATTTTTAGGGTTTTTTTCTTATAACCACATACATTTTAAAGTTGGATGAGAGGTTTCAACCGGAGGTGTGTTGGTGCTGTTCCCTTCTGCCAAGGAAGATAGACTGGAGGGTTATGTATACCAGGTATTGATACTGGGATTTC
>NW_023242480.1:0-2315 GCF_002007445.2 Ailuropoda melanoleuca
AACTGTGGAGTTTGGAACAATTTTGTAATAAATTTATTTTCTCTATATCTTTTCCAAGTATCCTTTTTTATCGTGGTAAATATTAAATCATAGGAGCCCAGAATTGGGGAGGGGGTGTGTGTGAGAAAACAGGAACTTACATATCTAAACATTTTAATTTTTTAATTTAATATTAATACAATTCAAAATAATGGAGCCATTTCTAAAATCTACATCATTTTACTGATAGCCATTACAGATTTTCATTTAGTTTACATAATTTAATGGTTCCCTAAATTACATTATAGACATTTTCTAAGATATGTCATTTAGAGCTTCTTTCTTTACCTTTCCTGCATTCGTACAATTCACCAACATCAAAAAAATTTTCAGTAAGCACTATGACTCTTCTAAGACAAAATGCATTTATGAGAAGAACCAGTTTACTTCCTTAGTCTTTAAATTGAATAATTCTACATATGTAATGAAAGAGAGAAAATAGCATTAGTCATCTAAAAGCATGGTCCAGTTTGGTCAGCCTTTCTATATGATGTATTTGTTTTAACAAATGGATAGCAGCCGGAGATTTTCAGTTCAAATTTAGAGGTCATTATTTGTCTTTGCTTTTGAGGGAACATAGTTAAACTTTGCAATAAAAATACTTGCCTTGTTTTATTTGTGATGAAGTCCAAAAAACCAGAGGAAATACACTTTTTGGTAAGAATTGAAAGTCCAGGAATAAATATAATGATGAGAAGTAGTGCTTCTATCACTAGGGAACTTTCCTCATCTAAGCACATATGAACAATTGATCCTTGTAGTCATATATAGCAGTAAACATTAATAACTTAACAGTCTGAAGTCAGTGCAGAAGATATGGAGCATTATTGAAAGATGGAGTCGAGCAGGTGGCACTTTAATATGTTCAGTGTCATGGTTGACTCTAAAGACTAGTCGAATGAAATTACTTGAGGTTCTAAAGATTTAAAAAGCGAACTCATTTTGCTGCACTAAGGAAATGCTACTGATCAGGCTTTCTGTGTCCCTTTTTTCTAGGCTAGAAAATATTAACCCTGAAGAAAATGACATGGTAAGCCATTCTCTGAGGAGATTTCTTGATGTCAGTCTTATATCTTAGAGGCTTAAGTTCAATTGAGTGGGTTTCAAGAACTAAGATGTGGGAAAAAGAAGAATTGACACACTAATAATGTACATCTTTGCTGCAATATGAAAATTCAATAACTTCACTCAGTCAATTTACAATTCACATGTGCCTATTAATTAAAACCCTATATTAAATAAAATATATTAAAACTCCATGTCTGACTAACATATAATGGTGTTGGTAGACATTACAGGAATTACTGAACAGAATAAACAACGCAGACACAGGAATAGCTATTCAGAAGAATGGAGCTGTAATTGTGGATAGAATCTACAAGACCAAGGAATGTAAAAAGAGAATCACTGCAGAAGAAATGAATGCGGTGATAGAAGAGCGGGATGCTGCTTTGTCTCAGGTAACTGCATGTATCTGTAAAAGCATTTTCCCCCATTTCTTTACCGTTAAAAAATGACTTTTCCCCACATAGTCTTAATTCAAATTAGTTTTTAGCATCTGATTAACACCACAATGATTAGATATATTAAAATAGTCACATATTTTGTTAAACCATTCTTCAAATACATACATCCTCATTTCTGAATAAAACTGTTAGGTTGTTACAAAAATTTAGTTATATTAAAAAAAAGAATTTAGTTTTATTCTTTAAAGTAATCACTTTTATATGAGACTTTTTACTTGAGTCTCAGTTTTGTGAGGGCTGAGATTATGTCTTTATTACTGTTTTATTCCCAGTGCCTAATTCAGTGCCTTTTAGTAAACATTGATAAATGAATCAAATTATTAGTGTATTCTTTTCTGAACATTACTTACACTTCCCCCTCTAACTGAAACCTGATTCCCTCCCCGAGGATACTGCATCCACTGCAGTCCTCTCAAGTGGTGATCGTTCTCCGTCCCACAGCCGTTACACCAGTGGGCTTAGAGGCTTGTTCCGCATTAGTGTTTTTACATTGTTGTTCCTTTTTCCTCTCTAAACACCTCTAGCTTTGAAGCGCATGCCTCAGATTGTACCACCCAGTAGGCACCCCCGGTACAGTGCTGGACACACTCCAGTGGTGCTTCCCTCATTTCTTGAAGATCTTAGGACAAATTTCATGGTCTCTTTCTTCAGCACACTCTTGTGGTTTCGAATTATGAAAAACAATTCTTGGTGATTTAAATATCTATACAGATGATTCTTTCCCTGTTCTGGCCTCTCATCTCTTTGAAT
>NW_023242481.1:0-1453 GCF_002007445.2 Ailuropoda melanoleuca
GCCTCAACAAAAATGTAAAATGCTCCTGAGTCAGTTGCTTACTGATGATCAATTATCTTGAGAGAAGATGGTAGGTAATACTGTCTTTTTTGACTACATGGGCATGAAAGGGAAGAATTGATAAAAAAGTAGATGACAATTCCAGGTGTCTGCTGTAATTGTAATTTTCTAGTTTTTTTCCCTCTGTCTTTACCACAAGTATATAAACCCCTTGATGGTAGTGATTGTGTCTTATTCACTTTGGGATCTCCTGTTCTCACTTCAGTGCTCAGAACAGAAGGTATTCAATAAGTAACTGATGAATGAATGAATGAATCCATAGACGAATGAATCAAGTCATCTATCTATTCACAAAGAAATATAAGTGGCAATATCAGTATTTCAAAGCAAATTATTCATTTAGTTCTTCCAAAAATATGAATAATAACATAGTTTATATATAATTCCAGTCTATACTAATGAAACATTAAAGTAGTAAAGTCCCTTAATTTATGTAAATTAGTTTGAAAGAGAAATAATATTAATACGTAAAAAGAAATATATAATACATTATGTATATTCATTTAGATATGGAGATATATATATGTATATAGATGATAATACATGAAAATGAAAATCAAGGTTATCATTAGTGTGACTTAGGCTTAGCTGTAGCAAGTAAATCTTGAATCTGATTTTAATTGAATTATGGCCATGAATTGATGGAGAGATGTTAAGAGCCACCTAGGCAAAAGAAGATTATTAAAAAGTGAGCAAAAATAAGAATTACCGAGAGTGGGAAGGAAAATGGTAAGACTATCAATTTGACTTACACCAAGCAGAGAATACGAAGAAATGAGGAAATTTTAATACATACACTATCTACCTATCCATTTATATTTGAGTCAATAGGCAATTAGAAGAAATTGGCTCTTAAGCAAGAGAATTACAAGATGAAAAGCTTTTTGTTTGTTTGTTTGTTTATGTGTTTGTTTGTCTGTTTGTTTGTTTTAACACTGTGCCAGGAAGAATTGAAGACCAGAGGAGAAAGTCCAGCCAGGAAGATACTGTGATGATATAAAGGTGAAACGATTAGGGTCTGTACAAGGATGTCTATGGGTTCAGATAGGAAAAAAGAAATGAAAGACATTTAGTAAAACAAACCATAGAACTTTGTACCAGGATGCACATATGGAACAGAGAAAAGTAAAAAAAAAAACAAAAACCAAAACTTTAATTTGAGGTTGTGAGGAAGGCAAGATTGAGGATACATGTGTCATTAATGATAAAGGAGAATTTAGGAGGGTATAATATTTTGAAGGCGACCTGTTAAGTTTTAGTGTCATTAAAATAGCTACTGCTAGAAGTAGCTGGAAATTTAGGACCAGTAAGGAGAAATCAGGGCTGATTGCTAAATCTTCCTTCCTCTCAGCCTGATTGCTTCTCTACTCTAGGAATGATTTTCTGTTTATTT
>NW_023242482.1:0-1453 GCF_002007445.2 Ailuropoda melanoleuca
TTTTTTTTAGTTTACACATGTTATTGTTCTCTCCTGAAATGTAGCTAAAAGAGCAACATATATATAAGGACAATATGATATTTAGTTTTAACTCTTCTCTGCAATTGGGTACTACTCTGTCAAATAAAGGGAGAGGGTTATCATTGTGCATTAATGACTCCAATGTATAAGAGACAGTTATAGATCTCATATAAAGGAAAAGTTCATACCTGAATATAACACAAATTTTTTTAAGTTCTAATATTAACAAAATAGGTTAGAGGTTAAATTATAACCCTGTATCGCTATACAATTTTTCATTTATTGTTAACATCTTAAACATTTTTTCTTTTCTTTTTGGTCACTAATTTGATATATTTTCTAAGAAATATATTCTCATGCTATATTATTGTTGTTATATTTCAACTTTATTTAAAATCAATTTATTGGTAATAATAGATCAGATTCTGATGACAGCAGACTAGCTAGCCCAAAGCATACTTAACTGTCTTTGGGATTGGGTTGGCGCCTAGGAAATTAGACAAAACATGTTAAAATAAATCAGTTTTGTCATCAGAGAGGTACTGTGCAGCCAGATCTTGGGGACTCAAGATCAAGGAAAGAATGCAAGCTCAGAGACCTAAGCCTGATATGTTTTATCTCTTTTACCCATACCCCAATGTACCCAAGAGGTAGAAAGATAAACAAAAAGTCACAGCTGAGAGACCACAGTAGGCAGAGTTTCAGACAGTCTCACAGATTCTGGGAGCCAGCAAAAGAATGCAGGGTCCATCAAAGGGAACCCTGTTGAACAGCACAAAATTTCTAAGCTTTCCTACCACGACTTGAAATGTAGATGAACCAAAAAGAGACCAATGCTCACAAAGACTAAAGGCCAGTTTCAAATGAGCTCAATATTAATTGAATAAAAACATGATATATTCAACCAGACAAAGCTTGAAAAACAGAAAGGTAATTCATTCAATAAAATGATTATACAATTTAAAAATATGTAATTATTTTCTAAACCAAAATATAGACACAAAACTTAAACTTTATTTTTGTATCAATTTTGACAGGTTGACAAAATCCCCAAATTTTGAATTGAAAGTGTTCATCTAAAATAGACACAAAGTGCTATAATTTAGAAGTCAGAGAGAGTATCTCATTTCTGAAAGCCACTCAGAATATTCTATTTTCATCATTTCATCAGGTAAGGCTGCTAGGTATTACATCTAAATATTCTGAACAGACCAGACCATATGTAGATCCTAGGTTAGACTCTTCTTAGGCATCCAACATCAGGCATATTACTTAACTTCTGTGAGTCTCGGTTTCCTCATTTGTACAGGGGGGTAAAGATACACAATTCTTGAATTTATACTAATGACTAAGTGAAAAAGTCCTGCATAAGGGAACAACAGAGTATCTGGCATATACTGATAGCTTCTCTCTTTCAATTCTTTCTTCAAAA
>NW_023242483.1:0-1453 GCF_002007445.2 Ailuropoda melanoleuca
AGGCAGGGGGAGTGGGAGAGGAAGAAGCAGGCTCCCAGCAGAAGAGCCTGATGTGGGGCTCGATCCCAGGATACTGGGATCATGCCCTGAGCCTAAAGCAGAAGCTTAACAACTGAGCCACCCAGGCGTCCCTGACCTTGCACTTTAAACTAAATTCCTTTTGTCCTTTAAATGAGACATAAAGCTTCAGTTTATATTGGTTAGTGTGAAAGTAGAATTTTAACTTTGTGATTTCTGAAAAATGTCAAGTGGTTTTAATAATAATAATGATAGTTTCTCAATTTACTCCTAAAAAAAAAAAAGATCCAACAGATTAAATAAAATGTTTTCTTTCTAAAACTAAAGCCAATTTTGCCCTGTTGATTCTTAGAGTTGAGTTCTTGAACACAGGTAGCTGTGGGGTTCACTTTTATATTTTACATTGTTAGCAATTATAGAGTGCTTTGTGACTTGGGATGCTGGAAGTACTGGACTCAGCTCGATCAGGAATCTAATTTGCAGAGCGATTAAATATGCCTCTACTTTTCTTCAGTAGCTGAACAGAAGTATATTTACATTTTACCTATTTCACAGAGATGTTGTTAGAAGTACTATAATTAGATTTTTTTTTAATTTGCAAAAATATTTGAGCTGCTTCACAGATAGGTGCTATATAAAAGCAAGGTGTTATTAACATCTCATTTTTCTTGGTTTGTGCTTTTGACACTAGAAACATACATTGCTTTTTCTCTTTTTGGGTTCAGGTTCTAATACATATTTTGAAATTCGTTCTCTTAATGTTCTTAGCAGCTGGGATGCTATAAAAGCATTCTTGGGTCCTAATTTTAGTACACAGTGATGAGTCTGGATAGATGGCTAAGTTAATGGCAAGGCATTTGAACTGTGCTAAGTGCTCGCCTGCCTATCTTTCTGGCCTCTCCACTTTCAGGGTAGAGTTACTGTTTACAGTGACACGTTTTGCTCTCTGGGACTGGGAAGTCTGAATCCATTTGCCTGTTGCCTGACTGCCTTGAATTCAAATTTTGTTTCATTTCCCTCTTTCTATTTTGTATCTTAAATTTCAGGATGGATGATCTGATTGTTAACTACTACAGGGAAGATGAGTGCTGTCTAATAAAATCGGAATGAGATTATTCACATAGGGGGAATGAATTAGAGAGTCCTAGAACTAATAAGTGAGCAGATCTGATCCTAGAGCCAGCCCCTAGACTCTCCAGTTTTCCTAGACTCTCATTGTGTGTTTATGGGTAAAGTTGTTCTCTTTAGCTCATTTGGGTTGTTTTGTCAGTGGCCAATATGGCTGATTTTTCAGCACCATTTGGACGTGCTTCATGTATATTTTACAGAATATTCACTTTCTTTTAACAATAGCTGGTCGGTCTTATACTTAGTTAAGTTTAAAGACTTTTAACCTTAGTAATTAAACAATATCTTTCCTTCGTTGGGATGCTTA
>NW_023242484.1:0-1453 GCF_002007445.2 Ailuropoda melanoleuca
AATAGTAGGGAGCATCCTTGTTGAGTGCCAGCTACTGCCTTGTGGGTTCCAGCCTACTCAGTAATCTTTCCTTACTGCCTGTTCTGTGCATTTTAAGCTTCATTATCTGATGCTGAGAGAATAGCTTTACAAACACTTTTTAACTAACCTCCACAACTGTACAAACTATTTCTCTGTAACAAATGCCTGTGATATCTCTTAGTGGTCTCTTGGTGAACCCTGACATGATAAAGCAATTTTAAGTAATCATTACCTTTCTATAAATTTTGTTTAGAGAAGTACAAGTAGATATTTGATATGTCATCATTTATTGAGACATATGGCATTACTAATATGAATAATGCTTTATCCCAAGATAATTTAAATATACTAAAAGGCTATAAAATAAGCACTTAAGGAGTTGGAAATATCTGTAGTACAAATTTAATTTGGAAATCATTCTGTAATTTCATTATTCATATATGCAATGATTTTGTTTTAACATATGAGCTAAATTTAATGAAAAGAATAATTTAGTACTTGCAATATAATAAGATGTTGATTGTGGTTTAAATATATAAACCATTACAGTATTAAAAATATGCCAAATCTATATTTATGAAATACATTGGGAGTTAAACTCAAAAATATTAATTTTGGAAAGCTTACAGGCAGGACTTCAAAGGAAGACTTACTTGCTTCATAGGGGTTTTGAAATTCCAAAATAGACATTGACTATCCCTAACTTCCTTTTACCCTGCTGAGTCACCGTCTAATATTTTGGATTGTAAATCATCTGAGCATCAAAACAATGCATAGTTTGAATATGGAAAAAATTTAAATGGAATTTTGCAAGAGCTGCATATTTGGTGCATCCATAATTCTCTCTAAAACCAAAATTGCAAACCTGTCACCTTCACACCGTGTGGGAGGCTGTGACTTTTTTGTATCTTCACATGAAGTTTGGACTGAATTTCAAATGATCAGTAACGCATCATACATGGTCAAATATTAACTTTACTCGAAGTTGCGTAGCTGTGAGCAAATGGACTTGCACCATAGACTCTGCTTCATTTTGTGATGAGAAGAAGGTTCACATTTTGATTATATTTTTTCAGTAACATTTGATTGAACAAAGGAACCGCCAGTGTTTTATTTCAAGCTTCCTTGAAGGACAGACCCATGACTTATCCATATCTGACCAAACTATTCAGAACATGGGCCACAATACATGGGACAATCTATAGCGCTCTTGTATAATACATTTTTTCTTTTCTTCTAAAATGTCATAACCTCCTGTTTCTCCACTCTCAAAACATCCACTTTTAAATTTTTAAATCAAATATATCTTAAGAAAATGTATCCTCTTTTAAGACAATAACACCTGTGGTAGCAGGGCCCTACATCTGTCATCTTTGAATCTTCAGTAACCAGCAAGGTGGTTGACGCTATGGATTTAGAAATAGTTGTGCAG
>NW_023242485.1:0-226 GCF_002007445.2 Ailuropoda melanoleuca
CCCAAGTTGTTGACTGGGACCCAGGCCGTGCGCCCTTGTTTTATAGAGATCTTAGGGATGTGGGGTTCTTCTTTGAAGATTTTATTTATTTGAGAGAGAGAGACAGACAGTCAGCAAGAAAGGGAACCCAAGCAGAGGAGTAGGAGAGGAAGAAGCAGGCTCCCGGTGGAGAAGCCCGATGAAGGACTCCTTACGGAGCGTTGTGATCACACCCTAATCCGAAGAC
>NW_023242485.1:633-911 GCF_002007445.2 Ailuropoda melanoleuca
CACTTCCAGGGCCGGCGCGTCTCTCTCCTTTGTGTTTCCAACCCCGCCAGCCGCCAGTCGCCAGCCGCCCTGCGCGGGCTCCCGAAGCTCCCCGTCTCAGTCTGTTGTCTCGCAGGTGCTGACCGCGAGTCCGCCTGCTCCCTCGTGCAGGTGGCCCTCCAGCCACCAGCCGCCAGCTGCCCCACGCACGCTCCCGGAGCTCCCGGTCTCAGCCTCGATCCAGTGAGCACACCGGAGCTCCGGAGCTCCGTGAGATGCTTGGTGGCGCACGCTCCCGG
>NW_023242485.1:922-1155 GCF_002007445.2 Ailuropoda melanoleuca
CCCGGCTCACGGACTCAGTCTGCTGTTTCCAGAGTGCGGGTCCGCGGTCCGCCCGCTCCCCGGTGCAGGTGGCCCGCCAGCCGCCCTGCGCGCGCGTTCCTGGAGCTCGCGTTCTAAGTCTGCTGTCTCGCGGGTGCCGGCCGCGAATCCGCCTGCTCCCCTGTGCAGGTGGCCCGCCAACCGCCAGCCGTCCCGCGTGCGCTCCTGGAGCTCCCTTCTCAGTCTGCTGTCTC
>NW_023242486.1:0-1453 GCF_002007445.2 Ailuropoda melanoleuca
AAAAAAAAAAATACCCACTTAGGAATAATTATGCAGTGTACATTCAATCACAGAAGAACTGTTTTTCTACCTTGAGACAGAATCCAATCAGGAAGAATTTTTAAAAGACTTTCTCCTAACGTGTTGGTATTGATTGAATTGAGATATGGTCCACACAAATCAATACATGAGAAGACAAGTTGGGTGTGATGACAGTAATTCTATCTGCAGGGTAACTGCTGAATGTCTGGGCACCAATGATTTTATTTCAGCTGGCTGGTCAGCACACGATAATTTGTCAGGAGGCCATTTTGCTTTCTTTGGCTTACAAAATCATACTTATTTTCCTCAAAATATACATTTTGCTTACTATATCAATATTATTATACTATATATGTAATATAGATATATTATAAGCCACGACTAGAAGGCTTGAAAATGCACATTCTTAAATTTGACTTCCTTTTCTGACTTTTTCGAGAATGGCTGGTCTCAGAATCGTCAGGCTGTCTGTTTCCAGTATTGTTTTATGCAGGAAGGTGCGTGGTATACAACAATGATACGCTACGGCTGCTACTGAAATGTTCTCTCATAGGGGTGTTTGTGCGTAGCAAGCTAAAGAAAACCAAGGGAAGTCGAACAGCCAATTGCATTAGGAATATCTATTAGGGGCTAACCAAGGAAGGGTAAGAGGTACCGTCAGGAAAACCATGTAGTTGGGTGGGGCATAGAAGTCTCTGATCTCTCCTCCATCCAGTGCAGGAAACCCACCTGGGCATTTTCTCCCACCACTTCCTCATTTCTTGGTTTGGCAGTGTTAATTATCAGTCAGTGAAACACATTTTACATGGGTAAGAGATGATAAACATCAGACTACAGGAAAAGCATGACGCAAGGAAGATGTATTTAGGATTTTCCATCCATGGGCAACTAAACTATCGTATGATCCTGCTTAGTTTCTTACTTCTTTTAGCTCTGAGATTTTTTAGCGTAAACTTGCGATTTCTATTTTTAGAAACCAAGAATGAGATGACGCTGAAGCTTCCTTCATACACGAGAACATCAGTTTTTAAAAAAACTCCCACTGGAGTTTTAAGTCTAGAACGAATACCTACTATTCACTTTAATTCCAAAATACATTTCTTTTATGATATATATGCCCGTTTCTAGTTAGAAATGTAAATCCAGTTATAATACTATGTTAAATTTATTTTTCCTTCTCTCATATTCCATTGTGACTGAATATTTCCTAAAATTGAAGTTACCAACTTCATTATCAAGGCATATTTTGTGTCAGTATTAAATATGTCGGGTTGTATGTTAGTTCATGGATATTTTCTTGTAATCAGGAAGATTTTTTTCAGATACTATTTCTCCAAATTTAATCAGCTTTCTGTTTTGCTCGCATAAGGAAAACCCATATTACTAACAGTGATTGAAAGGTGGTAAGAAGTCACAGAAGGTTCATATTCCA
>NW_023242487.1:0-1453 GCF_002007445.2 Ailuropoda melanoleuca
ACACACACACACACACACACACACACACACAAGATTTGGTGTTCAAAGCATTCACATAATTTGTCTTTCTCATCATGACCCACTAAGCTGATTTCATACCCACTAACCTGGTTTCATGAACTATGTAAGTAGTTATATTACACAGTTTGATAAGTGTGTCTAAAATAATTCTATTCAAAGTGAGATCTGTAGATGTGCAATATCAGCACCACTCTGAAACTTGTTAGAAATGCAAGTTCTTGGGCTGCACTGCAGACTTACGAGCAGTCCCTGCTTTAATGCAGGTGATTCTGATGCACAGTGAAGTGTGAGATCATTTTACTGGTCCTCTGTATGCTCCAAAGAGCTTTTGTGTTATATCCACTGATAGTTGTCATATTATTAATTAAAACTTAGGAGCTTTAAAAATATTTATTAATTCGTTTTTAAAGTAGCAATAATAAATCCATTATATGTTGACATCAGAGCAGTGATGTCGTCACACATATTATCTCTTGGATCAGGGAGCTTCCACAGTATACACCTGAAAGAATGACAGGGAAAACAATATATATATTTTTTTTTTTAGAGAGAGAGAGAGCATGTGCATGCAAGCAGAGGGAGAGGGAGAGAGTATTCTAAGCAGGCTCCATGCCTAGCACAGAGCCTGAGTTGGGCTCATTTATGAAAGTAGTTTTGACATTGCGGGCCCCCAAGGGCTCTTGGGGACTCTCAGTAGTCCCCAGGCCACACTTTAAGAATTGCTCTTGTAGACCGTCTGTTTTGAGAAGACTGAGACCAAATTTTTGTTATCCTCATATAGGGTAATTATGGGATTGTATGAGATGTTTTCATCACTACGTAAGTGTTGGGGACAATCAGGAACTTCTCAAAGCCCGTGAGAGTGTGGTTTAATCAGGCCATTGAGGGGTCTACTACTGAATTTCCAGAATAGTTGATAGATCCCACTTGGGGTTTTTTTGTCTTATTTGAGCAGTCTTGCTCCCTCTCCTCCCCACTGCATGCCCCAGTTCCTGGCATAATACTAGCTTCATAATAGATGTTTGATAAAATACTGATTTGCCTGACTAATAGTTCTATAAGATAGCAGCAGTAGATATTGACGTGATATATGTGATTGATTTCCTTTAGGACACAAGTTAACAGAGAATGAGAGAAACCAATTATTGGCCATAGCATCATCATTGTTCGTGGCATTCCAATTAAGAGCACAACGTTTTCAAGAACATGAAACTTCAAGGTATGTTAGATCATTTAAAACAGCATAAATGAGAGAAAAATACTGATAGTCTAATCGGCGTAGGAAATAGCTAATAAAACATGTGACTGATCTTAGTTTTGAATCTTGTGTTTGGAAAAGTATAATGCAATCACACTGTTTAAAATGGTATTTCTAGGGGCGCCTGGGTGGCACAGCGGTTGGGCGTCTGCCTTCGGCTCAGGGCGTGATCCC
>NW_023242488.1:0-1453 GCF_002007445.2 Ailuropoda melanoleuca
GGTATAGTGTTCAGATCAACTTCCTACTGGAGATACATTTAATTCAGAGCACCATATTATAAGAAACTCTGAAGATCTGAGGTACATACAGAGGAGAATGATAATGATTTAAGGAAACAGAAGTCATGTTATATTAAGAAGTTTCAGGAATTAGTTACCTTCTTCTTAGAAAAAGTAACAAGTACTTAAAAGGGAACTGTTAGTTATCTTAAAATATTTGGAAGACAACTAGGCTCATTTTGTCCATATCAGGAAAGCATAATTATATCTAATAAATAGGGAGTTATAGAAAATTGAGTTTGACTTAGTATAAGGAAGACCATTCCAGCAATTGGTATTACCTAGAAATGCAGTGTCAAAGAAAGAAGTGAGTTTCCCTACCCTAAAGTCATTCAATCAACAAATATTTTTTGTGACTAAGTTCATTTTGTGACTACGGTGCCATTTTAACACTGAGATGTAGTCATGAATAAACTCCAGAAAAGGCCTGTTAGCCATACATCTGGTATGTGATAGGAGATCTTCTTATCTGAAGAGGAAAGCTAAACTATGTTATTTCTATGGGATTTCTTTTCTTCTCATTCATTTGAAGAAAACAACAATAACAACAAGCCTATTTATCACTTACCATTAAAATTAGTCTTTTCTGGACATCAATTATTGTCTCTTATTTTTCCCCAGCACTAATGAATTGCTGTTTATTGAAGAAAAATAGGTACTAGGGGCACGTGGGTGGCTCAGCTGGTTAAGCACCAGACTCTTGGTTTGGGCTCAGGTCATGATCTCAGGGTCCTGGGATTGAGCCCCAAGCCAGGCTCCGTGCTGAGTGGGGAGTCAGCTTGAAGGCGCTCTCTCTTTCTGCCCCTCCCCTCACTCGTGCATGCTCTCTCTCTCTCTCAAATAAATAAATATTTAAAAAAATAGTGCTCAGTTAGATCTGGATTGTGGCTTTAGCAAACCCAAGAGGAAAGCAGCAATGATAATGAGTTTTCCATCATGGTAGCCCAATAGTCTGTCCTTCCCACTGTTCCAGTCAATCAGTATGTTTTTAATCTAATCTTTCTTTTCGAACACATTAGCTTTCACCCTAAACCTTGTACATTGGTACGTCTGATGACATGCCTTCCATATCTTCATTTGAATCCCTGGTAGAATCATTAGAGAGAACAGGAGTAGAGTGTTCCGGTCAGCTTTCCATGGGTAGCAACAAGCACGTGGTCTTAATTGTGCAACTGGGAATCCAACTTGCTAACTGTAGTACTACCTATGCAATTAAAACACTCTTATTAACATAGATATTGTGAAAGATCTCAAGAAATGCCATAAATACCAAGGCACTGTGTTTTAGCACCTTTTGTTCTGTCATCAAAAAATGTGTGCTTTGGGGCGCCTGGGTGGCTCAGCCATTAAGCGTCTGCCTTCGGCTCAGGTCATGATCCCAGGGTCCTGGGAT
>NW_023242489.1:0-1454 GCF_002007445.2 Ailuropoda melanoleuca
AAAAAAAAAAAAAAAAAAAAAAAAAAGGCTTGTCAGTGAGTTAAGCAGCAAGAACAAACACAAACAAACAGCCGCTGGTACAGCCCAACTCATTACTAGATGATTAAAATATCCACTCCTTAAAAAAATCTTAAATACTTCCTATAGCATTGCAACACCCAGCCAACCATTTAAAATTACCGATTTTTAAATTACAACTTCAATTGCTGAGGCAAGGCTTTTGCTATAGAAGATAGGAGTAACTCTCCCACCCTGAAGGGAAAGAAATTCCAAATCTGGGTAGACAAAAATATAAGAGATAACAAACACATTTCAGAAGAAAAATAGAAAGATATCAAATGAATGGAAGTGGAAAACAATACCAGGAGAGGCAAGAGGATTTTACAAAACCATCAAGGAGTCAAAACCCATGAGCAGAGCTTTAGGGATAACCAGGATTTTGCTTGGTTTCTATTCTTTCTATGAAGGATACTTGTAAGGTATTAAAGCACAGAGACAAGTATATACAAAAAAGACACTGGTAAAAGTTGCAACATTTAAAAAGTAAAAATAAAAGTTGCAATATTTTTGAAGACTAATGATAAATACAGTTTCTCTTTCTCTGTTGATAAGGGTTCTAACACTAGATTTTTAGCTAAGGTTATTTTATTTAGCCATCTTGCTTCCTTATAAATGTTGACAGCATTCAGAATAATTGTGACGATTTATCCAGAGAATCTTTGTTTAACGTGATACACGGAGAAATCCAAAATACTTAATTATGTTTGTTTGTATTTTGTTTTCAATCAAATAAAATAATGTAGGAAGAAATAACCTTAGGTAAGGATTATGACTAATTTAATGATTCAATGAGACTTTTAGTGAGATTTTAATCTTTTCGACATTTTACCATCTTGCATTCAACCTTATGCTTTAGATTTGTTTCATCAGGGATTTATTTTATCTTCCTTATGTGAAACATTTTTCATTAATTATGGTCTGCAAACTTGAGTCATTTTGAAGTTGTATCAGAATTCTCAGAGTACGTTTTATCTTCATTGCTCTGCTTAGGCTTGCTACAGTATTATGTTCCTCAATCTAACAGAACCTGACATGTTTCCTTCCAAAATCAATGTTCTATAGAAGTAAGTCCCTCAAAGTTCCTATTAGTAAGAGTGATAGCTTCTAATGCTAGTCTATACATGGTCTCCCTAACAGCCAGAGGATACAAGATGACTCCTTACGGCTCCTTGGTTTTGTCCACAAAAATAGAAGTTTATGATCATACAGTATATTCATACTTAACCTGCTTCTTAATCAATTTAACTAGCTAGCTAGATGGATAGATGATAGATATAGATAGATGATATACAGATATAAATATTGAAATATATATGTATATATTTCGAAACCAACTCTGCTTTTCCTAAAACTTGTCTAGCCTCTTTTCTCTAAAATAGATAATGTAGTACTAG
>NW_023242490.1:0-1454 GCF_002007445.2 Ailuropoda melanoleuca
CCAAATAAATAATCTTTAAAAAAAAAAAAAAAGAATTCCCATGGTCTTGTGCAAGCAAGCAAGCGTAAGCTAGTTACCTTTCTCTCTTTTATAGTTTTCTATCTTTCTCATAAGGTTAGGTACAACTCTTCTGCAGAGATCCTCCAGTAACCTCAGATTATCTTCATCTATTAGACCTTGTTTCTCCAGATATGCCAGGAAACTTAGAGAGGTCTGCAAGAGAATCAATGGAGTCACATTTACTTGCCTTCTGATGATCCATTCATTCTTTAAACATTACCCGCATGGCCTCTAGAGACCAGGTTTTGCCATGATGAATAAGGAACGGTGTTTGTCCCTGAGGAGGGTCAACAGTGTGGGGGAAGAGGCATTATAAATTATCTATACGAATAGCAAATACCAAATATACATAACTCACTACATACCTATAGGCAGTACTTGCTTAACCTCAAAAACAAGCCAATAAGGCTAGATACTATATAACCCCCATTTTATTTTATTTTTTTAAATCAAATCCAATTAATTAACATATAATATATTATTTGTTTCTGGGTATAACCCCCATTTTAAAGATGAGATAACTGGGGTTCAACAACTTATCCAAAGTCACAGAGCCAATAAGTGGCAGAGCTGGTATTTGAACCCTGGCAGACTGATGTCAGAGTCTCTCTTGTTAGCCATTGAGCTACACTGCCTCTCACTCACAGCTATAAATGATATATTAGAGGGGGGGGGGCGACAAAACAGAGGCACCAAAGAAACGAGGGGCAAATATTTAGTATTTTAAAAGAAAACAAATTTCTTAAATGCTGCTGGGAAAAATGGCAAGTTGGCTAGTATTATTTTAATATTGAATTACATACAGGGCAGAAGGCACCATAATCTTTTCAGTGAATAGGGCTTCTCAGCGTATGAAGCCGGTTATGAAAAAACATATACGCATGAACTTACATTAGAGCCTACAGGAAAGTGATTCATCGAAAGTGAACCTCTGAACACTAGCTCACTGTACTTGAGCATCAGCAGGGTGGGAACTGGGAAGAGGTCTCCAGACATACTGGACGGTTAAATGGCTGAAAAGGGACAGTATGTTCAGGAACACTGAGAAGGAGGCTTGAGTACAAACCCTGAATAAGAACTAGGTCAGGGCTGGAACAGTGGGCTGGTATGGGACCGTGCAGGAGCACACAGACACACAGCATGCGAGGAGTCTGGCATGTGCCCCATGCATCAGGGAGTGCCAGTAGTAGCTTTTAAGAAGAACAGTAACATGAACACATTTGTTTTTGAGTAGAAGTCTTGAAATAGCATGGGGGAGGAAGGGGATTAGAGAGAAAATATTGGCAGCAAGATTACATACTCTGGCAAAGACGTGATCAAGACCTGGTCTAGGGGCGCCTGGGTGGCACAGCGGTTAAGCATCTGCCTTCGGCTCAGGGCGTGATCCCGGCGTT
>NW_023242491.1:0-2332 GCF_002007445.2 Ailuropoda melanoleuca
CCCATAACACCAGGATCACGCCCTGAGCCGAAGGCAGACGCTTAACCACTGTGCCACCCAGGCGCCCCAAGTCTTGAACTTTTGAAGCAAATTATCTACCAGACCTTTTGCTTTCAGCCTCATCTTTCATTCTGGCTTTCAGAGATAATCTAGCACTTTATAATCATGAGCTCCTCCAGGATTTTACTACCAAAATAAGATTTTCTATCAAGATGAGAATCAAGTTGATTCTCATTGGTATCATCCTTCTGCAGATAGTTTTCACCTTTTTTCACATCTATAAATGTGTCATAGCTTTTATTATTGGTTAATAAATCAAGGCTCCCTATTCCTCACCACAGACTCCCTTGGAAATTAAATAAAAACATAAGGCAGAGTAGATTTTATTATATTCTATGCACCTGTCCCATCTGAATTCATCAGGATATACTTGGATTCATTTTAGGGTTTAGACAAGTGAATACTGCTGACTGTCCAGATTTAACATTATATTTATTGGCCAAAAATAATTTTTTGTTTAATTTCTAGATATTTTTCTTAAGAATTCTTAAACAACTCTTAGATTTATGGTGCTAGATTCTCTTTGAGAATAGACTTTTACCATAATGTGCCATCATGTTGCAAACTGTTATTTTTAATTTTAATTGCTTAAAATGAACTTCCTGGTTACTTAATATTTGAGTTTCCCCAGAAAAAGACCTTGGAGAATTAGTTTTTTTTCACTCAGTGGAGTAGAGAAAGGATTACCCAAATTATCCAGTATCTGTGACATACAGTGTAGGGTCTACAAATATTGATCAACTTGAATTGATAGTTATAGGCTTCCATGAACTCAGGAACCAGCATTTCTCATCTATTTCACCTGCAGTAATTCTTTCCAAAAATAATTTTCTGTAGCACAGAGCAGGTTCCTCAGAGGATCCAGCCAAGGTTTGTTGCTATGTGTCTAGTTAAAGTCTTGGGCATGCTCTTTTCAGAGCGATCTCATTTATCTTTAATTCCTATGATAGTGACATTGAGCTTTGAAGACACAGTATTCATTCCATTGGTACTTTAGCTCACATGTCTAAGATTTTACTTTGCTCAATATGAATGTATATAAATTTTAAACCACTCTCTTAAGGCTTATCTTGCTTAGATGATTTTATAGATAATCTACAAAATCTATAATTTTAAAAACCTATAATATTCTTTTAATAATCATTAAATCATTAATAATCAGTACTCTTCTGTTTTTTACTATTATTAATAATTTCCAGGGATGCCTGGGTGGCTCAGTTGGTTAAGCATCTGCCTTTGGCTCACGTCATGATCTCAGTGTCCTGGGACCAAGTCCTGAATCAGGCTCTTGCTTAGCAGGGAGCCTGCTTCTCCCTCTGCCTCCCACTCCCCCTGTGTGCCCTCTCTCTGACACATAAATAAATAAAATTAAAAGAAAATTGCCAGACCTATTTAAATATAAAGTTTCGTATCATGTATAGCTTTTAATTTATCTTTGTTTTCTAATATCCAAGTAAAGACACAAAATAACCAGTTTGGATCTTGGAATAGTTAGGGAGTCAATAAAATTCAAGATTTCACCTGATCTTACAGAGATAAATAAAGTTAAATAAGACACAGCCAATATAACACAAGAGATGTTTGGAAGACCCTAGGATGGATATTGCTAGTTGCCTATCCAATAACTATTCTCCCATTGTTTAATGACAGACTCTAATACAATTAAATACTTACCTTTCAATTGTGATAATATGACATAATTCTGACCAAAGAGGTACATTCAGAAGTTGCTATGTATGGGAGAAGAGGCTTCTGAGGAAGTGCTTTATTTTAAAAGGGATAGGACTCCTTGCTTCTTTGACTCTTTTTGTCTTTTGCCCTTTATTCTTCCACTTACTTTCTGCCTAGAACACACATACACTTGGTGGTGGAATAGCTACGCTTTGATTTGAGAAAAGACCCTAGGACCATGAACAGTTAAAAAATATCTGCAGTGTGCCCTTACCTTAAAAAAAGCACTTTTTTCTTTATAGTAAGCAGTTACCACTTTTTAGAACATTTTTATTATGCGTGTTTTTAAACACTTGCCTAAATGCATTATAGAAGAACTATCATATCCATTCTCTGAAATAACACACTTCTCAAAGTATTCTTCATGTACAACTCTTATAAACAGTACTTCATTCCATGTATTTTTAAATACTACTTTAAATTCGTTACAGAATGGCAAACACATCCCTTAACTTAAAAAACACTTTTCTAATGGTAGAAGGTGGGAATTCTTTTTTTTTTTTTTTTTTGGTAAAGATTTTATTTATTTATTTGACAGAGA
>NW_023242492.1:0-1454 GCF_002007445.2 Ailuropoda melanoleuca
AAAAAAAAACTACTGAAACTGCACCAAAATAAAAAGCTCCTGTACAGCAAAGGAAATAATGAACAAAACTGAAAGGCAATCTACTGAATGGGAGAGGATATTTTCAAAGGGCATATTTGATAAAGGGTTAGTATCCAAAATATATAAAGAACTGATACATTTCAATACCTCCCAAAAAACAACCCGATTAAAAAATAGAAGATACAAACAGATATTTCTCCAAATAAAACATCCAGATGGCTAACAGACACATGAAAAAATGCTCAACATCACTCATCATCGGGGAAATGCAAATCAAAACTACAATGAGATCACCTCACACCTGTCGGAATGTCTAAAATGAAAAACACAAGAAACAAGTGTTGGCGAGGATGTGGAGAAATGGGAACCCCTATGCACTGTTGGTGGGAATGCAAGCTGCCATAGCTACTGTGGAAAACAGTATGAAATTCCTCACAAAGTTAAAAATAGAACTAACATACAATCCAGTAATCACACTACTGGGTATTTACCCCAAAAATACAAAACCATTAATTCAGAGGGATACATGCACCCCTATGATTTGCCAGCATTATTTACAATAGCTAAATTATGGAAGCAGCCCAAGTGTACATCAATAGATGAATGGATAAAGAAAAGGTGGTATATATACACACAATGGAATATTATTCAGCCTTAAAAGAGAATGAAATCTTGCCATTTTCAACAACATGGATGGAGCTAGAGAGTATAATGTTAAGTGAAATAAGTCAGTCAGAGAAAGACAAATACCATATGATGTCACTCCTATGTAGAATTTGAGAAACAGAACAAATGGTCAAAGGATTAAAAAAGAGACAAACCAAGAAATAGACTCTTAGCTATAGAGAACAAACTGATGGTTATCAGAGAGGAGGTAGGTGGGGGTGTGGGTGAAATAGGTGATGGGAATTAAGAGTACACTTAATCATGATAAGCATTGAGTAATGTATAGAATTGTTGCATTACTATTGTACAGCTGAAACTAATATAACACTATGTTAACTGTACTGGAATTAAAATTAAAAACTTAATAAAAAATGAAGTGACATAAGCAATTTAACAGCTTGCATTGTCCTTTGGGAAGCATTCAGAGCTCTTTCCATCAGCTTTTGGATTCCAGTTTATTTCTTTGTATTAGAATTTTTGTCTCTCCAAGTGCATAACCATTAGGCAGTTAGGAGAGGTATGTGGGAAAGTTTTTTTTATTTACAACTGCGTAGCAAGTAACTAGAGCAGTGCCTGAGGTGATGGCTCAATATTGTTGAGCAAATGAATGATCGGATGGATGAATCAAGGTATGCTGGCGGCCAGCTGGAGGAACCAAAGGGAAACTGGACTGAGCAAAAACATGCGGCGGACAGCGTATTCACTATGAAGTGAATACCTAGCACACAGGCAATTGAGTCTTGAGTACATGACGTTCTGGTTTTGGG
>NW_023242493.1:0-1454 GCF_002007445.2 Ailuropoda melanoleuca
ACACCTTCCTATTGCAAAGGCATACCTGGTTTCTGCACAGATAAAGAGGCCTTTGGGTTAAAATTAATGAGAATTTCATGCTCTCAACTTACTGGTTGGCAAGAGCTAACAGGCTAGGAGTGAAAATAAGCAAAACTGATAATACATTTTTAAACTCATTTCCCATTTAAGCTCCCTTTCCCTGTCTTCCTTGATGATCTATCAGAGAGATTTCAAGTAGTCATAGAACATTTACTCAAATCCTTATGTTGTCCACTTTTCACAGATTTGGCAAAGAACTCTGGTCTTGAGGCTGCCTCCTCCAGTCATGTTTTTGGTTACTAATTCCACGCAAGTCCCCTTCTTCTTCATCCTCATGGGCATCCCTGGCTTTGAGGTTTTTCATACCTGGATTTCCATCCCCTTCTGTTGTCTCTACATTGTCTCCATCATGGGCAATACCACCATCTTGGCTGTCATCAGGACAGAGCCCTCCCTACATGAACCCATGTACTTGTTCCTCTCTATGTTGGCTCTAACAGACCTAGGGCTTACCCTCACCACTTTGCCTACAGTCATGGGGCTCCTCTGGTTTGGTGCCTCAGAGATCAGCTTTGAGGCTTGTTTTGCCCAGTTCTTCTTCCTCCATGGATTCTCCTTTATGGAATCTTCTGTGTTGTTGGCCATGTCCTTTGATCGCTATGTGGCCATCTGCTGCCCCCTGCATTATGTCTCCATCCTCACCAACCGGGTAGTCAGCAGAATAGGGGTAGCCATCATTTGCCGCTGTGTTCTGGCTGTTCTTCCCCCATTGTTCCTGCTGAAACGGCTTCCCTTCTGTGGTTCCCACCATCTCTCCCACTCCTACTGCCTCCATCAAGACATGATTCACCTGGTGTGTGCTGACACCACGGGCAATAATTGGTATGGATTTGTTCTGGCTCTGGTCATTATTACACTGGACCCCCTACTCATTGTGTTTTCCTATGCACTCATCTTGAGAAGTGTCTTGAGAATCAGCTCCCAGGTTGAAAGGCTCCAGGCATTCAATAACTGCCTATCCCACATTCTGGCTGTTTTGGTCCTCTTTGTGCCCATGGTGGGATTGTCCATGACTCACCGCTTTGCCAAGCATGCCCCTCCAATTGTACATGTCATCATGGCCAACATTTATCTACTAGCACCTCCTGTGATGAACCCCATTATCTACAGTATTAAAACAAAACAGATCCGTCGAGGCATTTTTCACCTCTTTCGTCACAGACAATTGCAGTAGAGTGTGGAGAAGTGGATTGTGGGTACTATTCCTTAAAAAGAACTTGGGAAACTTGGAAAGTTATGGTTTGGGTGTCCAGTCATGTATGAATCATAAAACAGGAATGGGCGTTAAATACATTTTTTTTAATAATAATTTTTTTATTATGTTATGTTAGTCACCATACAGTACATCCCTGGTTTTTGATGTAAAGTTCGAT
>NW_023242494.1:0-1454 GCF_002007445.2 Ailuropoda melanoleuca
ACTATCCACCTGACCACACCCTCACAATTCACAATTTAGCCTTTGGTAGAGCAGCTTGGGCAAGTTGGTTTTTAAGTGTCGTGGGATTTCTGCGCGGGTTGGATTCTAAGCACATAGCATTTTCTCCTGTACTTTTAGCAGGTCTTTGATCATTTGTTGTTCAAAGCTGAACATTTCATTGTAGGGCAGCTACCTAATCTCTTCAGAAGTTAGCATTATATTACTAATTAAAAAGAAGAAAACAAAATCAACACGTGTGTTTTCCTGAAAAAGAGAAATATATGTAGTAATTGTGGCCTGAAATATGGATGTGATCATTTTTTACAAAGTGGGTTATAAAAAATCACATTGTAGGTAACAAATTTCCTTTCAAATTTCCTCTGACTTCCCTGACTCCTGGACACTCAACCTCTTGCTCGTCCTCAGCAGCTGCCCTGACCTCCTAACCCTCTCCGTGTACGCGGTTTCTCTGCCTGAGGCCAACCAGACTCATGTATTTGGCTCCTTGAAATACTAACAAACTTAAATAAAACACCACGCCACAGGATTTAAGATCTGACCTTTCTAGCAGTTGCAGAAGAACCAAATGATGCAAACCAGGAAGTTCAGAGGCATTAAATCCCCCAGCAGCTAACGTTGACCATTGGGACACATGAGATAGGAGTGAGCAGAGTAGTTGAGTTTGCTTTCCTCTCCCCCTCTAATAGACTGAGCCAAAGTAAGATTTCCCCATTTGGCCTTTCGAGAGATGTTTCATGTTCCTGAGCGAAAACACCTGTGAAACAGTCTTCTGGGTCTTTTAGCATCTCTTCGTGAAACAGTGGAGAGCACTGTCACGTTTCCCCTTACACTGCTTCTTATAATGCTGTCATTTACTTGACACTTTCCTCATTCTTAATGAAGATCGACCTTCCTAACAAAGTATGGTCACTTAATGCTTTCCTAAGATTCTGTTCTAGGAGATCCAGGGTAAGACACAGATCATCCCTAAGTCCGTTAAATGCAACTGAAGTTGAAGAGAAGCAATTCCTTTTTTAAGACTTAGACAATTACTTACCATTATAGGTGTTACTGGTTAAAAAAGTATTTACAGGGTGTCTGCTATGTAAAGGCATTGCTGTAGCTTTGAGGGGGGAAACCCCTGTCTTCATTGAGGGTATATTTTGGTGTGAAAAGATTCTCAATAAGCGAAATAAATAAAGACATGACCATCTATAATATATAAGATCGGTATAATAAGTGTTAGGGTGAACAGTAAATCAGGGAGGTGGATAGAAAGTGGATGGTGTACAATTTAAAAGAAAAAAGGTTGAGAAGGTCACATTTAGAATGTGCCGTTTATGGAAAGATGTCAAGGTAATGAAGAATCTAAGTGTATTTCTGGGGAAAAACGTACAAAAAAATGGGAATAGGATATATAAAAAGTCCTAAAATTGAATGGTGTCTTGTGTGTT
>NW_023242495.1:0-1454 GCF_002007445.2 Ailuropoda melanoleuca
AGAAAAAGACACAAAAAGTGTAAAGTAGATTGTTAATTTGCCCAGGAGCTACAGTATCCCACACTCACAGCCCACACGGACTGTGCTTTGCCTTTATGGTATTGACAATACCCAGTCCTCAGATCTCCGGCTATTGTCTCACTAGGGATGGAAAAGAAATGCACTGTTTTCAAACTCACTAAAATCATTCATGATTTTGGACAACTTACATTTCCCTAAAATTGATTTTTTAAAATGAGAGTGAAAAGGGAACACTTAGGAAGAGGGAGAAAAAGAAAAGATCAGGACTGTAGTATTATGATTTATAATAAGAAATATGTATTTGGCCTTCATCTCTATTTCCGGCATAAGACTCTTAAAACTTGGAATTTCCTAAATGATAAGGACAGTAAAGGTGAAAAGGAGAATCTTTTGTTATTCATGACCAGCCCCTTTCAAGCACACCAGAGTTAATGTTAATGAGTGATTTTTGGAAAGCCCCCAGATGATTACAGGATGGGGACTGGTTGCTAAGGGAACCAACCATATGTTGAGAGGATTGGAACACCCAGCCCCCCAACTAAATCAATCACCAATGGTTCTATCATCAATCATGCCTACATAATGAAGCCTCCAGAAAAATCCCTAAAGTACGGGGTTTAAGAGCTTCCAGACTGGTAAGCACGTGGAGGTGCTAGGAGGGTGACGTCCCTGGGCAGAGCACCGAAGCACGTGTCCTTTTCCACACCCCTGCCATATGCATCACTTCTAGCTGGCTCTTCCTGAGTTGCATCCATATAAAATAAACTGGTAATCTTGTAAGTAAACTTTTTTCTGCGTTCCATGAGTCACTCTAGCAAAATGTCCAAAGAGGAGTGGCCTGTGAAAACCTCTGGTTTATAGCCAGTGGTTCAAGAAGCCCACAAACTTGGATTTGTGCCTGACATCCGAAATGGGGGGTCGAGGGCCAGTCCTGCGGGACTGAACCCTTAACCTGTGTGGGCCAGATAGTAACTATTGGTAGACAAAGTGTCATAATTAAATTGGATTTTAGGACGTCCAGATGGTGTCACAGAATTGCTCAGTATAGGGGATCCCCCACCCCATGTTTGGTGGCCAGAAGTACCGAGCAGAATTTAAAGAGAAATAGGAGTTTTTCTTTTAAGGATATTAAAAAAAAAAAAGTGATACTATCTTGACAATATGTCTTTTGTTGAAACTAGATTCAAATTCAATAAACGTTGATATTAAAAGAACATAAAAATCTTCCCCTTAAGGTTTAAACTTTTAGTATGATTTGATGACCTACTAAAATGCTCTAATATACCATCCTCAGTACTTAAAAAGAAAGGCAGTGCCATTTTTTTTATTTGTAAAATTAAATAAATCAGGAGAAAACTGCCAGAAAATATATTTACACAACTTCATTAAACTAAACTTTTTAGCAGTGACTATGTTCAGGGAATAAAAAAAAA
>NW_023242496.1:0-1454 GCF_002007445.2 Ailuropoda melanoleuca
TTGGGCCAGACTTACTTTCTCTGTAGGTATAGCGCCCCCCCCCCCCATGTGTGGTTTTGCTTTCTGTGGTTTCAGTTACATATGGTAACTAACCACAGTCTGAAAATATTAAATGGAAAATTCCAGAAAGAAAAATATTCATAAGATATAAATGTGCATTGCTTTTATTATAGCATATTGTTGTAATTGTTCTATTTTATTACTAGTCATTGGCACCTACTGTGCCTAATTTATGAATTAAACTTCATCGTAGGTATGTATGTAGAGGCAAAAACATAGTACATACAGGGTTTGGTACTCTCCTGGTTTCAGGCATCCCCTGGGGGTGTTGGAACATAGCCACGCAGTTAAGGAAAACTATTGTAGTCAACACACAACAGTTGTGAATTACAATACTGCAATGCTATGTAGCCTGTGAAAATTAAAAATTAAGACTTATTATAATAGAAAAAAAATTGAATGTCAGCAGAACTAGATTCCAAGTCTCTGCTCTGATGAGCTAGCTGATGAGGCCCATTCTCTCTCTAGGGTTCAACCAACTCATGGCAACCTAGAGCAAGGCTGGAGCAGGGTTTCAGAACCTTTGTCCTACTGACACTTTGGGCTGGCTTAGTCCCTGCTGTGGGGAGCTGTCCTGCTAATTGTCCTTTTGTTGTTGTTGTTTAGTTAAAAAATATGTATTCTAGAAATATACATTTAATTTGTTTCAAAGAATGTACTTGACAATAGTCTTAACATACATATTTCCTCAAATTTGGAAACTTCACACCTTTAAAATATCTACAGTGATAGTTCATTTACAAGTTTTATAAGAAATAGTCACTTTATCAATACTGTTGACACAGTTTAGATTCTCACAGTGTCTTTCCATCACCCAGTACTTGTAGAAAGAGCACAGTGCAGGGGTGAGGCTCCATCCTAGTGCCAGTGACAGACAGCCTAAGGAGCAGAATGAGAAGCCCCGATGGATAACAGGAGCGTGACTGTATTTTGCAAACTGGTCATGCACTCGATGCTGGAAAGACTACATAGATACAACAGCCAAGCACAATCAACCATAAGATATTTCCAACTAAATATCCAATAAATGTGTCTGTTAGGATAACACAGTTGATGAAAAGTAGGCAGATAAATGCAGAATGACGAGTAGTTGATAAAAAAACATTCAGAGGCGCATCAAGCATGGCCTCATGCCACATCAGAGGCATCTCTGATCTCTACCCAGTGGACGTTGTAGCACCCTCCCTTGTGGTTTTGACAACCAGCAATGCTTCCAGACATTGCCAGATGGCCTTCAGGGTGCAGGCAAGCAAAATCACCCCCATTGAAGAATCACTGGCTTGCAGGACTTCCCAAACTCCCAGACTCAGGAGGTCCTGATGGAAAACTAGGTGATCAGCAGAGCACATCCTTCATTTTAAAAAGGCTCAGAAATTCACCTGGCTAGAATGCAC
>NW_023242497.1:0-2430 GCF_002007445.2 Ailuropoda melanoleuca
TATATTATTCTTAAAGGAAGTATTCAACAAGTGGATATGACAATTATAAATATATATGCCCCCAACAAGGGGGTAGCAAGATACACAAGCCAACTCTTAACCAGAATAAAGAGACATATAGATAAAAACACATTAATAGTATGGGACCTCAACACCCCACTATCAGAAATAGACAGAACACCCTGGCAAAAACTAAGCAAAGAATCAAAGGCTTTGAATGCCATACTCGACGAGTTGGACCTCATAGATATATATAGAACACTACACCCCAGAACCAAAGAATACTCATTCTATTCAAATGCCCATGGAACATTCTCAAGAATAGATCATGCTCTGGGACACAAAACAGGTCTCAGCCAATACCAAAAGATTGAAATTATCCCCTGCATATTCTCAGACCACAACGCTNCGCTCTGAAATTGGAACTCCACCACAAGGAAAAACCTGGAAGAAACTCAAACACTTGGGGACTAAGAACCATCCTGCTCAAGAATGACTCGATAAACCAGGAAATCAAAAAACAAATTAAACAATTTATGGAGACCAACGAGAATGAATACNTCAATTTAAACAAATTATGGAGACCAACGAGAATGAAAACGCAACGATCCAAAACCTATGGGATACTGCAAAGGCAGTCCTAAGGGGGAAATACATAGCCATCCAAGCCTCACTCAAAAGAATAGAAAAATCTAAAATGCAGTTTCTATATTCTCACCTCAAGAAACTGGAACAGCAACAGAGGGACAGGCCTAACCCACTGACAAGGAAGGAGTTGACCAAGATTAGAGCAGAAATCAATGAATTAGAGACCAGAACCACAGTAGAGCAGATCAACAGGACTAGAAGCTGGTTCTTTGAGAGAATCCATAAAATTGATAGACCANACAGTAGAGCAAATCAACAGGACTAGAAGCTGGTTCTTTGAGAGAATTCATAAAATTGATAGACCACTGGGAAGACTTATCCAAAAGAAAAGAGAAAGGACCGAAATTAATAAAATTATTAATGAAAAAGGAGAGGTCACGACCAACANCAACGGTCCAAAACCTATGGGATACTGCAAAGGCAGTCCTAAGGGGGAAATACATAGCCATCCAAGCCTCACTCAAAAGAATAGAAAAATCTAAAATGCAGTTTCTATATTCTCACCTCAAGAAACTGGAACAGCAACAGAGGGACAGGCCTAACCCACTGACAAGGAAGGAGTTGACCAAGATTAGAGCAGAAATCAATGAATTAGAGACCAGAACCACAGTAGAGCAGATCAACAGGACTAGAAGCTGGTTCTTTGAGAGAATCCATAAAATTGATAGACCACTGGCAAAACTTGTCCAAAAACAAAGAGAAAGGACTGAGATTATTAAAATTATGACTGAAAAGGGAGAGGTCACGACCAGCACCATAGAAATTGGAAGGATTACTAGAACGTTTTATCAATAGCTAGATGCCAAAAAACTAAGCAATCTGGAAGAGATGGAGGCCTTCCTGGAAACCTATAAACTACCAAGACTGAAACAGGAAGAAATAGATTTCTTAAATAGGCCAATTAACTATGAAGAAATTGAGTCAGTGATAAACAACCTTCCAAATAATAAAACTCCAGGCCCAGACGGTTTTCCTGGGGAATTCTACCAAACATTCAAAGAAGAAATAATACCTATTCTCCTAAAGCTATTTCAAAAAATAGAAACAGAAGGAAAGCTACCAAACTCATTCTATGAGGCTAATATTACCTTGATCCCCAAACCAGGCAAAGACCCCCTCAAAAAGGAGAATTACAGACCGATTTCTCTAATGAATATGGATGCCAAAATCCTCAACAAGATCCTTGCTAATAGAATCCAACAGTACATTAAAAGGATTATCCATCATGACCAAGTGGGATTCATACCTGGGATGCAAGCATGGTTCAACACTCGCAAATCAATCAATGTGAAACATCATGTCAACAAGAAAAGACCCAGGAACCATATGATCCTCTCAATTGATGCAGAAAAAGCATTTGACAAAATACAGCATCCTTTCCTGATTAAAACCCTTCAGAGTGTAGGAATAGAGGGTACATTTCTCAATCTCATAAAAGCCATCTATGAAAAGCCTACTGCAAGCATTATTCTCAATGGGGAAAAGCTGGAAGCCTTTCCCTTAAGATCAGGAACACGACAAGGATGCCCACTCTCGCCACTATTATTCAACATAGTACTAGAAGTCCTTGCAACAGCAATCAGAAGACAAAAAGGGATCAAAGGTATCCAAATCGGCAAAGAAGAAGTCAAACTGTCTCTCTTTGCAGATGACATGATACTCTNACTGATGACATGATACTCTATATGGAAAACCCAAAAGAATACACTCGCAAACTATTAGAAGCTATAGAACAATTCAGTAATGTGGCAGGATACAAAATCAATGCCCAGAAATCAGTTG
>NW_023242498.1:0-1454 GCF_002007445.2 Ailuropoda melanoleuca
ATACTTAAAAGATAACAAAAGAGACCATTTACAGGCAGATGAGTATTTTCAAACCATCAAGAGGAGATATTTTTCTGGCGTTTTGAACAGTTTTATGACAGAAAAGAAAGGCAGTGTTTCTGCTTATTAAGTTAGTTTAACTCTGATATCAAAACTTGTCAAAAAATAAAGAAAAAAAGGATATTATAGACCAATAAGAAGTGTGAGAAAAATAGTACTTTTCTTTCTTTTCTCATCCTTTCTGAATCACTTAATATTTATTTTCAATAATACAATAGTTCTATAATCAGAACAACAAATGTTAAGTTACTTGAAACTTGAGAATGAACAAATACATCAAAACAAGCATGGAAAAATTTGAAGTGTTTCAAAATTTTAATAATGAAGGGAATAGTGGTTGCTAAGGAAATTGGCAGTTTTGGATGTAGTATGAAGAAATTTAAAGTATGTATTTTGTACATTTATTTTATTAATACCCATCTAAAAAAAAGAGCTTTAATTATTATCTTCTCAGCCATAAAACTTGGTAATTATATTATCTTAAGTTTTAGTAATATTTTCTCAAATTTTCAATTAAAAAATTATAATGTGGTAATATAGTTCTCAATTCAATTTGCAATAAATTAATAAAGTGTTTTTCTAAGACCTAGAAAATAAATAAATAAATAAAAATTAGAAATAAGGAATAAATAAATTAATGCAAATTTACATAAGCAATATGAAAGAAACAATAATTTAAATGAGAATAGGATTTTAAAGATCATATATGTTTCAGTGTATTCTAACTGAATTCCAGTCCTGGGATTTGGATAATTTTGATATATTTTCTAACATCTATATTCATAATACATTGAGTCATCTGACTCATTATTTATTTTTATTTATTTATTTTTTATTTAAAAATTTTTTTCATTATGTTATGTTAGTCATCATTAGTTTTTGATGTAGTGTTCCATGATTCATTGTTTGAGTATAACACCCACGGCTCCATGCAATATGTGCCCTCCTTAATACCCATCACTGGCCTAGCCCAATCCTCCACCCCTCTTCCCTCTGAAACCCTAATATTATTATATTCATTCATATACACAGTAAAATTAACTCCAATGAATTATAAATTTTTTGTTACCTAGCACTTATGATTTTAAATTTAAGACCTTTTTATAATAGGGATTTAGGCTATTTTTTTGTTTACTTTCTAGGTCTTAGAAAAACACTTTATTAATTTATTGCAAATTGAATTAAGAACTATATTACCACGTTACATTTTTTTGAATTGAAAATTTGAGAAAATGTTACTAAAACTTAAGATAATATAATTACCAAGTTTCACTGCTGAGAAGATAATAATTAAAGTTCCAAAAAAGCTAAATATGGATATCACACCCAAGCACAAAATAAATTGCTAAAAAAATAAGATAAAGAAAAAAATTTTCTAAGAAACCTCTTTTAAA
>NW_023242499.1:0-1454 GCF_002007445.2 Ailuropoda melanoleuca
TGTGTTCCCTCTCTTGCTGGCTGTCTCTCTCTCTGTCAAATAAATAAATAAAATCTTTAAAAAAAAATAAATAAACATCATCTCTGGCCCCGTGGACGTGGCATACAGACTTACCTTGGCAAGAGGGAAGGATGTTGCCCTGTCACTTCCCCAACCATCCGCCAGCCTGGACGGCATCTTCTCTCTTCCAAGACAAGAGAAGTTGGTCGTACCTCTGTGGAAATAAGTGAAGACCAACCAAACGAGAAAAGCAGAGGCTACTTGTCCGGAGCTGGCTGGAGCAAGGGAGTTGGACACCAGCACTTGCATTCGGCAGAGACTGGGAAGCAGACAGAGGATGGGAGAGCTTCCCAGAATTCAAAGGGAAAGTTTCGAGGGTGTCCTGACTGGAGGCTGCTGGCCTGGGGAGGCTGCAGGTGGGCCAACTAGAATCGGGGTGTCCTGGGTGGTGGATTAGGGTGCACGTTTGGTTTTTTCTGATTGGTGCTCAGTAGGAAGTGGGTCCAAAGGGAAGCTTGCAGCTTGCATCAAGTCCTGGCCATTTTTGCCCAACTGCTCAAGCGGTTGTTGCCCTGCTCCCTGGACTGGTTGCTGGGGGTGACAGCCTGGCCGCCTGCGGGACTGACCTGCACCGCAGGCTGGCTTCTGAGCTTCCATAAACGTCCTGAGATGCCTCTCCCCGCTGATGCACCTGCTTACATGGCCCGCCCTAAGGTAACTTCTTCCTTGATAGTCTTTCTTCAGCCCTCACCTTCTCCTTCTAAAACTCCATCCTCAAGTGCGAGGTCTTGGTGGACATCTGCAAAAGGCGAACTGATTGAGGTGTGAGTATGCCTGCAAAGCCTTCCCAGATGATTGCATCTCTCAAGGAGATGCTGGTTAAAGCTCATGAAGCTCCCAGTCGTGCGCGTTCTGGGGTGGGATGCAGGGGAAGCATCCCTGGCAGTTCCGGGAGGGCGAGTGTCTTGGAGCAGGTAATTATGTCCTGTGCCGTGGGAGGGCCTCTTTAATTGCTGAGGACAGTCACACCCCAGGGCAGGGCACAAACCCAGGAGTGAACAAGGGATTTGAAGCCACTCTGGGGTGACACAATTCAAAGGACTGTCATTTTGCTGGATTGTTCCCTGGCCTCTTAGGTTGGAGGTGGAATGGGTGCATGGGGACCATCACCAGCTCTCACCAGCTCTCTCAGGTCACTTATGAAATTCTGTCCCCAGAGCTTCAGGTTCAATATTCTGATGCTCACGGAGTGCATTCTGTTCAGTTAAAAGCCCACAAGGGGAACATCAGTGGGTAGGAATCTGGGAGAGAAGCTGCAGAAGGCTGGGTCTGGACCACCTTTGTAGGGTCAATAGGGTTTCGTGTCTTCCCACTTGTCCTTGATGTGAAAATCACGTCCCTGGTGCTGGACAAAGTGTGAGGAATAGAATTAAAAACAAAATTGACTCCTAACC
>NW_023242501.1:0-1455 GCF_002007445.2 Ailuropoda melanoleuca
AAAAAAAAAAAAAGTTACTCTCATCCAAATCATCTGGGTATGTCCTCCCTCCCCTAGAACCCAGCGGTGCTGGCAGGAAGTTGGAGGACAAGGTCACGGGCACACCCCATTTGATTCAGACCTTGGAAGCATACCCAGACCAGGAGGTGCCTGCGGCTTCTTCTCCTGGAATCATCAACCAAGGCTTTCATAACCCTGAGAGGGCAACTTGGAAAGGAGTAGAGAATGTCTCTTCCCACCCCCAAAATTCAACTAGGCATGTACCATGTCTCCAAGATTACACATCCGTCTCCTCAAGTCTGGATGCAGGACCTCTGATGGATTCTCAGAACACTCCTGGGTGAGTGTACATAGAATGAGGTTTCTAGCTTACTCCGATTTTCACTGACTTCACTTACATTTTAGAATCGCTAAGATGATTGGCCTGTTTCACATCCAGATCCTAGACAAAATGTACAATTATATTTAAATATTTCACATTGAATAAAGTAAATTTATCATATTTCCAAGGTAGTCAACTTCAGGATTTTTGGTTCCAAAGTGGTCTAGGGAATGAGTTTGGGGGCAGGCATAGTCATAAATTGAAAATGAAAAACAAAAATAATTTGAATGTAGCAAAAAGCAATATATTCCCTGGTGAAATATATGGGCTAATCCAACTATTATGGAAATAGAAATATAATAAATTATTTATAGTCATTGTTGTCCATTTGTGTGTGTGTGATATGAACAATACACTAGGTGGTAATTTCCTATCAGTGGCACAGGAGTAATAGTAACAAAATAATAGCAACTGCTATGGCTTCATACGTTGAAGCCTTAACCCCCAGTGTGAGTATAGCTGGAGTAAGAAAGTAATTAGGTTAATTGAAGTCAGAAGAATGGGGCCCTCATCCAATAGGATTAGCATCCTTCTAAGAGCTGCCATATGAGGACATAGCAGACAGCAGCTGTTGGAAAGCCAGGAAGAGAGCTACCATCCCGATCTTGGATTTTCCAGTCTCCAAAACCGTGAGAAAATAAATGTCTGTTGTTAAACCTTTGAGCCGGTGGTAGTTTGTACAGTAGCCCACATGGCTTCACATAGCAACTAACACTTCTTGAGTCCCCGGTCCTAGGACTGTTTACACGGGTAGACTCATCTAAGTATGACATTGCCACGAGGCAGTACTTTTCCTAGCTCCTTTGTAAAGATGAGGAAACTGAGGCACGGAGAGATTTGGTAAGTTGTTTTTAGTCACACAGCTAAAAAGTAGCAGAGCCAGGATTCGAACGCAGGCGGTCTGAGCCTGCAAATCATGTTCTTAACCAGTTCTCTGTATCGCAGACATCGGTAGAATATTTGGGGACATTTTTGTGGAGGTATGTTTTTAAGTTAGTTAAGGCGCTGGTTATAAAATAGGGTGTTGAACATGAGATGATCCCATTAAAAAAAAAGATACGTGTAGTTATAAA
>NW_023242502.1:0-2273 GCF_002007445.2 Ailuropoda melanoleuca
AGTTGAAAAGGTCTTAGCATTTGAATTGGAAGATGGCACATAAACTATGACATACTATTTTTCATTGTTGCATGATTTTGGTTTCCAATTTCATTATAGCTTAGCTGTTCTAATGTTTATGTTGCCAAAGACTAAAGTTTGTAACCAGTTTGCCAATTCTTCCTAAGTGACGGGTAAGTGATGGGTCAGCTTTGTTATCGATTCTAATGTGGGTGGACAGAGGGCACAGCTTAGAGAGTCAGGTTGCAGAGCTGAAGAGTGAGAAGTGACATGTGGGAAATGTCCACTTGGAGCGGGGCTGTTACAGGAGGGGACTACTTTAAGCGAAACTGGCACAAGGAGCTTACATAGTGGTTTCAAAAAAATTCCTTGCAAAAACTGAATTATAAAAAAACTTTGGAATTGGGTTTCCTAATCAAGGATTCACCGTCAAAAAGTACAATTATGACCAACACAATGCAAAAAGGCTGCAACTAAAAACCTCTAACGATTTTATTATTATAGGAACATTGCCTCCATGTGTTATANTTACATAGTGGTTTCAAAAAATTCCTTGCAAAAACTGAATTATAAAAAAAACTTTGGAATTGGGTTTCCTAATCAAGGATTCACCGTCAAAAAGTACAATTATGACCAACACAATGCAAAAAGGCTGCAACTAAAAACCTCTAACGATTTTATTATTATAGGAACATTGCCTCCATGTGTTATAAAAGGCACACTGTACTAAAAACTTTTATGCCCAGAACAGATCCTTGACTCTAACATGTAACAAATTTTAATGAAAATTAACAAGGGTACTTTAGTGAAGATTTAATTAGCAATATGGTTGGTTTCCTCAGAACTTAGAAGTGCTTTTGGGAGACTTAGATGGTGCAGAGTTCTAAACACAGCTGTTCATGTTTTGGCTAATGTTTATTTTGCCTGCATNCCTGTTCATATTTTGGCTAATGTTTATTTTGCCTGCATGCTAAATTTCTTTGTAGCAAACAGAGGCAATCGAAATACATCCTTTCTCCCTTTACATCTCTTCTCCCTCACACATTTACTCACTAGCCAGGTGCTACTTACGGGGTGCTCCAACATTAATTAACTCATGTAAATCCTCATCAAAACCTTTCTGGTACTTGCTCCTCAACTTGAGGTAAGTGGCCTCAGAGGGGGCACATAACATAGGCAGGTCACACAGCTAGTGATGTGTGAGTTACTCTATTACATGTTAGCCCACTTCTGTCATTTACCATCTTCCCTTGAGTCGTAAGCTATCAGAATATGGTGGGATGAATAGGTGAAGAAAATTGATGTGATGGCCAGTTTGCATAGGCAGCAGCCCTCAACAAGATCTCGAGGACTTTATATACCTCATGTCATGCTTCTGATTATAACGACTCTACACCAACTTTAGTCCATTCACAATGCATGATGACTGACAGCATGTGTAAAGTGNTTTCTGGTACTTGCTCCTCAACTTGAGGTAAGTGGGCTCAGAGGGGGCACATAACATAGGCAGGTCACACAGCTAGTGATGTGTGAGTTACTATATTACATGTTAGCCCACTTCTGTCATTTACCATCTTCCCTTGAGTCGTAAGCTATCAGAATATGGTGGGATGAATAGGTGAAGAAAATTGATGTGATGGCCAGTCTGCATAGGCAGGAGCCCTCAACAAGATCTCAAGGACTTTATATACCCCATGTCATGCTTCTGATTATAACGACTCTACACCAACTTTAGTCCATTCACAATGCATGATGACTGACAGCATGTGTAAAGTGAATATTTTATTAAAATATACTGGCAATATTAGAATATCTCCTGATAGAAACACAAGTTTTTAATCATAAGCAAGTATTTTTCAGGCTGTATCTGCCTGAAAACAAGGTAAAGTTGTCAATGGAAGAGAAAATCAGAAATTCTTAATTTGGAGGTGCCTGGGTGGCTCAGTCGTTAAGCGTCTGCCTTCGGCTCGGGTCATCATCCCAGAGGCTTGGGATCCAGTCCCACATCGGGCTCAGCGGGAAGCCTGCTTCTCCCTCTCCCTCTGCTCCTGCTTGTGTTCCCTCTCTCGCTGTCTCTCTCTCTGTCAAATAAATAAAATCTTAAAAAAAAAATCTTAATTTGGATATGTCCCTGAAGTTTGACTAGTTTTACATGTCCCAAAAAAGAAAGTATAAATAGTGCAATTTAAACAAAATGAAACAGACTCAGTACTAGAGTTACTCAATCAGCAGCAGTCAACAGGGCAGCAATCCATGCAGAGTACTCAAAACAA
>NW_023242502.1:2325-11339 GCF_002007445.2 Ailuropoda melanoleuca
TAGAAACACAAGTTTTTAATCATAAGCAAGTATTTTTCAGGCTGTATCTGCCTGAAAACAAGGTAAAGTTGTCAATGGAAGAGAAAATCAGAAATTCTTAATTTGGAGGTGCCTGGGTGGCTCAGTCATTAAGCGTCTGCCTTCGGCTTGGGTCATCATCCCAGAGGCTTGGGATCGAGTCCCACATCGGGCTCCCTGCTCAGCGGGAAGCCTGCTTCTCCCTCTCCCTCTGCCCCTGCTTGTGTTCCCTCTCTCGCTGTCTCTCTCTCTGTCAAATAAATAAAATCTTTTAAAAAATTATTTAAAAAAATAATAAAGGGCATTTTTCTAGCACTAGCCAATTGGGGTTCTGGCTTTTTAGTGATGTTACTGATTTGTTAGTTGATTATTTACCTGCTTGAACCCCCAAAAGAACATTCCTAACTAAAAATTCTTNCAGTACTCAAAACAACAATATAATTCATAAAGGGAATGAAAATAAATCAATTTTGACAGTTAATTAGCATATTTCTCTTTTCCTTTCATGAAAGTACCTTTTCCTTGGGTTTTTGCAAGTTGACAAGTGTATAAAGTTTGAAACAAAACTGAAACACTGACTTCAAATTAAGTCAGTTAATTCTAAAAGTCAATGTAATGCACTGATTTTAAAGGCAATTTTTAGAAAAAATGGCTAAGGGCAATTCTTCCAAATAGAACTGAGAAGATAAACTTTTCCACGAAATTTACATATCAGAGTACAAACCATTTGGAAAAAAAGTCACCATTTCTATGTTTGCACAAAACGGATATTTTATTATTGTTACAGGCCCCCAAGCATCTATTTATAGAGGTTATTTATGCCTGTTCCTGGATTTATGTTAATTTTATGGCATGTCCAGTGATATTAAATGAGTCATAATTTTTGGCCTAAATTTTAAATTGAAAATTCTGACTGATTTTTAATTTTTAAAAATAAGCACAAATACTGTGAATGAAAAAGGGAGTGTCATGAAATTAAGTCAATGACAAACTCTAATAACTTGGAATTCATTCAATTTCCTCCTTGGTTACTAGTATAAACCCCAGGTTTTAATTATTTCCTGTTTCCTAACTCTGAATTCCTAGCTTAAGCAGCCAATTAGTTTATCGTTTTTTCCTCTTTTTAAAATTTGAACATACATTGAGAGATTTGGGCAGCTACCTCATGCATGTCAGGCTATCGGATGCTTCATGTCCTCAGACGTGATAGGTTCTCTCAAAACAACTGCCTCTGGGAAGAACATTTATCTAATAGACCCAAGTAACAGTCCAAATCTAGGAAGCTACAATTGAGAAGGGCAATAACAGATGCTATATTTTTAGTGGGGTCTTAATCAAATGTATTTATAGGGCTCAATATTGGCAAATGCACAGAAATGAATGATACCTAGACTTACAGTTTCTTCACAAGCAGCACTAATTTCAAACCTGAAGCCACAGGATACAATGTCTATCAATTTAATTACACAGGAAGCTAACGGATATCACAAAATGTAGGGCACTTTCTATATCTGAGGAAAACCAAATACTGTGGGGAAAATCCTCAGTGTGGTATTCAGAAGGGAACTTCCACAGCTGGATCAAATCACCACTCCACTCATTTCCCTTTTGAATTATTCTGATAAATGTTCCAATGAGTCCAACGTTCTAATTGGTTATTGTGNTTCTAGCACAAGTTGTTTGAGCGATCTAAAAATGCTCTATAAACACTTTTCTACATATCAGGGTAGGAGTGGTATGATAGTTTTCAGATCCCATCTAATGTCAGGTAATGTTTTAATCTCAATTTATTCAAAGTTAAATTTTTCTTCAATGTAAATCTACAGTTAAAAGACTTTCATAAATTAATGATCCCTGGTTTCAAGGAATAAAAATATTAAAATACTAAAGAATGAATTTGTATTCCAAACAGCTTATTTAGATATAAATCTATCTGATGTTCCTGATTCAGGAAAATTAGAAAACATATAAATACTGATATTGACCCTAAGCAATTCCAAATCTGCTGAAAGAGTAATTTAGCTTCAATTTGCACCTTGAGTAAAGCTTGGGCTGAAATTGATAAAGACCGTCAATTTCAGACTTTCAGTGGAGCACAAAATGAGAAAGAAAACGCAGGGGAAGATTAGTGCAGTTGCTAAACGGTAGGTGTTAGGTGAGCAAGGAGCCCCCACTCAGAGGCCAGTGAGCTGTTTAGAGCCCAGTGAGTAGGACTGGCGACAGGTACATAGTCCCCGAAGCACAGTTAGGATTTTGATAAAGCACTGGCAGAGATGGGCCTCGTATACAGGCTACATGTCTCATCCATGTATAGAAACTATATGTATAATCCAGGAGCTTTTTAAGAAGGAATTGAAGAGTAGAAGTGGGACGTGACGGGATAGGACGGGATGGGATGAGGGCAGGATCTGAACCTGGCCATAAGGAATGTGAAGGTAGTACAGGTGAGACGGGAGGGGACAGAGATGAAGAGGAATAGAGAGTAGAGATTAAGAGCCTCAATCCCAGTGGAAATATACACAGGAATCAAAATCCGAGTTTGCAGATGCTGAAGACCCTGACAAATAAAAGGAGAACTAGCAAAAGATCCTAGCCAGATCAGACTAGACAACAGGCCAAAGAATTCAGACAGTAACAGGCTGGATGTGGCAAAGAATGCCTATGGCAAGCTGGTAATCGGAGCAACTGATGTAGGGGCGCCTTTCTGGGAGTCCAGCCGAGACTGTGAGAGCCCAGGGTATGGACAGCCTTGCCAAGAATGTTCTTCACCTGAAGTTTGCAGGTTCTTGTCTATTTTGTAGCAATCTTGCTAAGAGTTTGGCATAACTTGTTCTTCCCTTTCATTTCCTTAATCACTTCAACAGGGTGGGTAATCTCTAATGAGCATCTGGGGAACAATGACACCTACTGTTTGAACTACTGTAGCTGCAGTCATCCTGCCACATGAGACGGCAGCAAGTGCAGAATTGTAGCTACTGTTTCTTTCCTTGGGGAAAAAAAAAAGGACGAATGATTCTGGAGAGTTAGGCTAGGGTGGAGAAGTGCTAAAATTACAGAAGAGAGAGTTCTTATCACAGAAGATATTTAATCTAGAACGAGAATATATGAGTGCACGTCTATTTATAACAGTCCTACCTTACCAATGAAAAAACTGAAGGCAACTAAAATGTAGAGTAGACTACCATGTGGTTCAGCCATGAGTGTTTGTAACAGAGAATCTTAATCACAGAAACTGAAATTCCACAAGGTGAAGAGTGGAGTAAGGTAAGGATGGAAATGGCCTCTCTGGTTCCCGGTTCCTGCATCCCACTTGCCTCCCCCTAGCCACAGACAGGGCCTGGAACCTCCACCCATGCACTGCAGCTCCTCTGCATGCTCCCCATCGCCATCCTCCTCCGCAGGTACAGACTCTGTCCTCATTATAAATCATGCACCTTGTCCCCGCTCCAAGAGCTGGACGCTTGTCCAATCTGTATCTGAATTCCTCTATGGATCATCTCTTCCTCTCTCCTGACACTGGAGCCCTGCTTTGCTCTTAATCTTCTGTTTTGATCCGGTCTTCCTGACGACTGCCCACTCCCAGACCTGCAGACACTGAGTTTTGCCATTCTACCTCATGCCGGACCTTTCAGAATAAACCACCAACTGAATATCCCACCACTGACCGGCTGTCCCATCCCTGTCCCCTGTGCTGGCTGCCTGTGGCTGGATCTACTGCTGGTGAGTCCCCACCTCAGCTGATGGGTCTCATCTCTTGTTTGGACCATTCCTCTCTGTCTCCACCCCCCCTCCCCCAAAGAGGCCAAAAACCAAAACCCCAAAAAACCTTGACAAGTCAACACTAACAAAATATAATACATAGCACTCAATATTCAATATTCCTAGTCAGGAAAGTTGTCATTTTGCAACGACCAATCACTTTTTACTTTTCAAAGCCACAGTAAATATTATTTTGGATTTTAAACGAGCCAATTTAGTTTTTTATCATGTTGACAAATTTTTATGAAATTCATGAGTCTTGCAGTAACTGCCCTTTCTGAGAATTGTAGGAAGGGAATCTTAATAAAGGAGGAGAGAAAGGAGTGGAAGACAAAGAGGCTACAGAAATGTAAGTATATTTAAAACATTTCAGCACTCATTTGCTCTTACTAGAGATAGCGCAAAAAAAGTTTGCTAATTTATAAATTAAATTATTAGTGGACATGTTATGTTTCTAGTTCAAAAACCTGGAAGAACTTTAATCATAGTTAACAATCATGGTATTCTTTCTTCCACTTAAATTCTGTATATTAGAACAACCCAAGAAGAGTTAATCTTAAAGCAGCCATGCAAATAATTTGAAAGCAAAACAAAACAAAACTCCCTCCAAACAGATTTATATTTTACTAATAGATTCTCCCTACTTCGTGTCAAGTAGATAATAAAGAAAAAAGTTAAATTAACTTGTACCAACTTATTTCATATGTAATTTCTAAGACTATCATATAATGTTACTCAGAAAAAGAAACTACGCTTGAGATTTTAATTTCAGGACAAATAATAATTATTTTTTCATTTATGAAGTAGAGCCACTTAAAAGAGCCACAAAAGCATGCCTGCTGGTAACTTCCTTTCTCTGCAACTTTACCTCTGCTGTACATGTCGGCTAGTATGCATATTCACTTTTTTCCCTTACTTTTATAATATTTTAGTTTTTATGACTCTTAACATTGAAAGGTCAAATAGCTTCTACCAAGAGTTATGGTAAATACATTTTCTTTTCATTCTTTAACTTTCATTTTGCAAGTGCAGAATTTCTTTTTCAAGATACCTTATTAGTCTAAACAATTATAAAAATCATCACATTAGAAAACACAATCATGTGTCTCTTAAGGTCTTAAGACTTATAAACCCATTTTCCCCATCTGCTTTTAAAAATTGTTAAAATTCAAACACATAGACTGATGTTACCCAGAGGAATAAAAATGACAGAGGACAGTTCTCATTTGTTGGCATGATCTGGTGCTGCAGTCTTCTGTACCGCGTAAAACTTAATTTCTTTTAATATAGGATAATCATTTGATATTACTGTGTGTATTTACATAATGAATACCAGAGTCACCATGCACTCGGCAACAACATTCTCTTGTGTTTATAGTAATTGTATAGTTGAGGTAGCCTACAAACCAGAATGTGCTGATCTGGTTGGCAGGAAACCAAAGTGAATCAAATGGACCACCATGTTGTCTCAAACTAAAACCTCAAATGTTCTCTCCTTTGCCACAACGTGATTATGCAATATGCTTTGAGTCGCTGAAGGGCCGAACAGTACTGAAAAGCAGTTACTTGGCTAAGACTGAAGTCTTATGACACATTTCTGAACTATCGTTGGTTGAATTAAAGCCTAAATCTAACTCTGGGACTATTACAACAAATCTGATTCAGAAATAAACTATGTATCACATATCCTGACATTTCTTTTAAAAAATGTAGATTTCACAATTGAGGAAAGAGTTAATATTTACTTTGAATTCTGTAAACTCACCTGTTTTAATAGTTGTTTTTCTGGCTTCATAAGCTTTAGAAAACAACCCTAAACTTCACAAACTTGCAGAATACTTAGTTTCACACTCTGCTACTATACAGAAAATGATCTAACATAGCTGAAGCTTTGTGCTCACACCCCTCCCCCCATCTGCATATATGCATGGAATAGAAATTTTTAAAATGTAGGTAACAGTGTAATCATTAGGCAGTTTCTGAAATTAAAATGGCTACCTTGACATTTCTGAATTTAAAACAAAGTATCTTATTGTAATCTTTTTAGCTTTATTAAATTTAAGATTTCTTAAACCAAAGAGAAGAAAAACACAGCATGAACAATATGATGAAGGGTTCCAATAAGCTTAGCTTTGCCACAGTGTAGAATATTCTATTGAAAAGAATTAGAATAGGCAAACAAACTCAAAGAAACCCTACCCCTCTTCCATTCCCTGTAACAGAACAACAAAAATCAAATAAATACCTCAAATAGAAAGGTGACATAGGTCTTTCATCTTCTTGTGAACTAAAAGGAAAATAAATTTTGTATTAATTTCTGTTAATATTTTAACATATCAATTTTACTAAAACTCTGTTCTTCCTGTCAGGATTTTATTTTGACATATTAGAGCTAATCTCATGATAGAGTAAAGTTAGTAAAACGTACTCTACCTTGGACCTAGCCAAGGTCAATTACTTATTCATGGGAGACCATCAAGAGAAGTTTCTCTCAAGATTAGCCTCAGGCAAAAATAAGTCACATCACACTTTCAAGAGGAAGCTTTTTACTACCTTATTTCTACAAGCCCCATCCAAGTTCCATATATTATGCATAAACCCTTAAAATAACTGCATACTCAATTATCTCAATAAAGTTGATTATAGCTCATTACCACGATAATGAAAGTAAGAAACAGCCAACAAAATATTCCTGTTAGGTGTGAACCACTTCAGGAATGATGCCCTAGCAGTGAGAGACATATCAGTGAACACTACTCCTGCTCTTTGTCCCCTGTAGTTACTCTAAGTATTAACGAGTATGGATAACATGTGAGGACATAAGTAAAATTACAGAAATAGTTTACAGTCTTCAACCAACACAATAGTTTACATTCTTCAACTACAATAATATGAAGCTTAAAAGTATTTTTTAAAAATGTAAGATATATACAATATTTTTCCTTTAACATGTGCTTTCTTCTGATAAATGAGTTCAAAACAATGAATGAGTCTCTCTCCCTTAGTGTCTGCTGGAGTGGTCTTTGAACTTTTTTGATTATACATTCATAAAATTTGCTTTTAAACAGCACTCCCCTCAATATATGACTAAGTATCTACCTCTACTAATTACGTGCATCATTAAACAGATAAAGGTAGAAATATAAACTATTAGATAAAAGTAAGAAGCAGCTCTAATAGTTTCTTCCTGCAGCCCGATGGTGAACCTTGTACACCACCCGGGGTGTCCACCACTTCTGGGGAAACAACTAGGTAATTCAGCTTTCCTTCTGTCTCAGTTTATTTTTTATTTTCTAAAGGATCATTGATGAAAAGAGAAAAGCTTGCTTCAGTTGGTAATATTATCCTGGCAAAATCTTATTGCAGTTATATTGTAAACACACAGACACAAACATACCTGTCCTAGAAGTTGAAAAGGTCTTAGCATTTGAATTGGAAGATGGCACATAAACTATGACATACTATTTTTCATTGTTGCGTGATTTTGGTTTCCAATTTCATTATAGCTTAGCTGTTCTAATGTTTATGTTGCCAAAGACTAACGTTTGTAACCAGTTTGCCAATTCTTCCTAAGTGACAGGTAAGTGATGGGTCAGCTTTGTTATCGATTCTAATGTGAGTGGACTGAGGGCACAGCTTAGAGAGTCAGGTTGCAGAGCTGAAGAGTGAGAAGTGACATGTGGGAAATGTCCACTTGGAGCGGGGCTGTTACAGGAGGGGACTACTTTAAGCGAAACTGGCACAAGGAGCTTATTACATAGTGGTTTCAAAAAATTCCTTGCAAAAACTGAATTATAAAAAAAACTTTGGAATTGGGTTTCCTAATCAAGGATTCACCGTCAAAAAGTACAATTATGACCAACACAATGCAAAAAGGCTGCAACTAAAAACCTCTAACGATTTTATTATTATAGGAACATTGCCTCCATGTGTTATAAAAGGCACACTGTACTAAAAACTTTTATGCCCAGAACAGATCCTTGACTCTAACATGTAACAAATTTTAATGAAAATTAACAAGGGTACTTTAGTGAAGATTTAATTAGCAATATGGTTGGTTTCCTCAGAACTTAGAAGTGCTTTTGGGAGACTTAGATGGTGCAGAGTTCTAAACACACCTGTTCATATTTTGGCTAATGTTTATTTTGCCTGCATGCTAAATTTCTTTGTAGCAAACAGAGGCAATCGAAATACATCCTTTCTCCCTTTACATCTCTTCTCCCTCACACATTTACTCACTAGCCAGGTGCTACTTACGGGGTGCTCCAACATTAATTAACTCATGTAAATCCTCATCAAAACCTTTCTGGTACTTGCTCCTCAACTTGAGGTAAGTGGGCTCAGAGGGGGCACATAACATAGGCAGGTCACACAGCTAGTGATGTGTGAGTTACTATATTACATGTTAGCCCACTTCTGTCATTTACCATCTTCCCTTGAGTCGTAAGCTATCAGAATATGGTGGGATGAATAGGTGAAGAAAATTGATGTGATGGCCTTTGCATAGGCAGCAGCCCTCAACAAGATCTCGAGGACTTTATATACCTCATGTCATGCTTCTGATTATAACGACTCTACACCAACTTTAGTCCATTCACAATGCATGATGACTGACAGCATGTGTAAAGTGGATATTTTATTAAAATGTACTGGCAATATAAGAATATCTCCTGGTAGAAACACAAGTTTTTAATCATAAGCAAGTATTTTTCAGGCTGTATCTGCCTGAAAACAAGGTAAAGTTGTCAATGGAAGAGAAAATCAGAAATTCTTAATTTGGAGGTGCCTGGGTGGCTCAGTCGTTAAGCGTCTGCCTTCGGCTCGGGTCATCATCCCAGAGGCTTGGGATCCAGTCCCACATCGGGCTCAGCGGGAAGCCTGCTTCTCCCTCTCCCTCTGCTCCTGCTTGTGTTCCCTCTCTCGCTGTCTCTCTCTCTGTCAAATAAATAAAATCTTAAAAAAAAAATCTTAATTTGGATATGTCCCTGAAGTTTGACTAGTTTTACATGTCCCAAAAAAGAAAGTATAAATAGTGCAATTTAAACAAAATGAAACAGACTCAGTACTAGAGTTACTCAATCAGCAGCAGTCAACAGGGCAGCAATCCATGCAGAGTACTCAAAACAATATAATTCATAAAGGGAATGAAAATAAATCAATTTTGATAGTTAATTAGCATATTTCTCTTTTCCTTTCATGAAAGTACCTTTTCCTTGGGTTTTTGCAAGTTGACAAGT
>NW_023242503.1:0-6028 GCF_002007445.2 Ailuropoda melanoleuca
ATGCCAGCAATCAGTAGAGCTTTGTAATAGAATCTGAAACCAAGGAGCATGATGCCTCCAGCTTTGTTCTTAAGATGGCTTTGACTATTGAGTCTTTTGTGGTTCCATACACATTTTAAAGATTCTGTGCTATAATTATGTCTGTGAAAAATATGATTGGAATTTTGATGGGAATTGCATTGAATCTGTAAATGGCTTTGGGTGGTATAGACATTTTAACACTATTAATTCTTCTAATCCATGAGCATGGAATGTCCGTTAACTTCTGTTGTCTTTGGTGTCTCTCCTTAATGTCTTATAGTTGTCCGTAGAGAGGCTTTCATCTCCTCAGTTAAATTTGTCCCTAAGTCTTTGGGGTTTTGAGGCAGTAGTAAATATGATTGTTTTTTACGTTTATTTCTCTGTTTCTTCATTGTTAGTGTATAAAAATGCAACACATTTTTATGCATTTTGTACCCTGCCACTTTACTGAATTTGTTCAATAGTATTTTTGTGGTTGTGTTTGGGGTTTTCTACATATAATATCATGTCATCTGAAGAGAGTGACCTTCACTTCTTGTTTTCCAGTTTGGATGCCTTTTATTGATTTATTTTTCTTGTGTAATTGCTCCAGCTAGGATTTCCACCCCAGTCCGGACTGCATCAGCTCCACGCTCACAGGCACCAGCAGCAGAGTGGCCACATTGTGCCAAGTGTCGCACAGCCCTTCCTGCTAACAGTCAAAAGCATGGCTTGGTTCAAATCCTGGCTCTGGGACCTCCTAGCTGTGTGACCTTAGGCAGGTCACATCCGCTCTCTGAGCCTCCCTTTCTCCTCTGTAAAGGGAGGCTGCATGAGGATTTGGTGAGTTAATGTATGTGAAGGGATTAGAGGTGCCTGGCACATAGGAAGTGTGTAATTTCTCCAAGCAATCATTTTATATGTATGTGTGTTTTTTTCTGGGGTTGAGCGGTGAGCCCCTTTCTAGGAATGTTGCAGTGTGCAGCTGGTGGATTTGGACATTAAGCTGGGAGTCCCCCAGACCATCTCCTCCAGGGAGTGCCCCGTGTTGCTCCAATTCATGTTGGAGATGGGGACTGCTCAGGTTGGGGCTTGGGCCAGGTGTGTTGGCCCACACAAAGCATTCTGGATGCTCTTACAGGCCAATCCTAATCCTTATCACTCAGGGATGTTTCTTGTCCCCACAGAGGCCTGGGTGTTGTCCAAGTTAAAGCAGCTGGATGGTCCCTGGGCCTGGAAGTGGCCCCTGGAAGATTAGCTCACTAGGAACCCTTCCTCTTCCTCCCCTGGTTGCAGCTGTGGCTTTGGGATGGGCTCAGCACCCCTCCATCCCCCACCCCTGGAACAAGAGGCAGGGTCAGCTGGCTGCCTCTAAGAAGGTCTGAAAACTAGGATGTCACCTGGATGCCAGCGGGACCTGGATGGCTGGAGAGAGGAAGGGGTTAATGGGGCCTGGTTTTCAGAGGGTTTTCAGAGGTGAATTTCAGTTGGTGATAGCCATGGATGGAAGTGATGTCATCCCTGACTTGCTCTGGGACCCTGGGTAATTTAGGCAACTTGTTCAACCCTCAGTTTTCTTGTGTGTAAAATGCGGCTAGTAGGAGGTTCCCCCCCTCTTATAAGACAGTTGTGGCACAGTCTGTGAAGGCTGCTGGCAGAGCCAGGCACACAGTCAGGTCCTCCTTCCGATGATTGTCATTTAGGACGTTTGTAACAAGAAGTGCTGGGTACTTACTGTGATTGTCACCCTGAATCCTCATAATAAATGGTAGTTGAAATTCCTAATAACGCTACTGTATTGCTGCCTGATTCCGCATTGCTTGGGAGTTTTTTGTTTTTGTTTTTGTTTTACAATTTTATTTATTTATTTGAGATACAGAAAGAGCGTGAGCAGGGGGAGGGACAGAGGGAGAAGGGAGAGAGAGAATCTCACGCAGAGTCCACGCAGGGAGCCTGATGCAGGGCTTCACCCCACGACCCTGAGATTGTGACCTGGGCCAAAATCAAGAGTTGGAACCTCTGCCCCTGGGAGGGTTTCTTCTGGGGCTGATCCTGAAAACCACTACTAGTTTGCATCATCCCTTGCCCCCCTTTAGTGGTCCCCCAGGCCCCGTTCACCCACCTCAGCTGCTCTGGAGGATGGCTGCTGAATCCTGGGGGTATCCCTGGGGTTCTCCAGATCAGATATTGTACCCACAGCTTAGCACATCCCAAATGTCTCCCAAACTTGGGAATGAGTAATCTGGCTCTTCTTGTGGGAAGTGGTTCTGAATTCACAGCCAGAAACTGTATTTTTTGGAGGGTGGACCACAGAGGGGGAGTCTGGCTTGTAGACAGTGTTGGGAGGACACCTGGGCTTATGTGCTGCTGGCTTGGGCTGTGCCCCGGGCATCTCCTTTACCCGGCTGTGCCTTTACATGCCAATGTCTCCAGACAGGATTCTTTGACAGTGTTTCCACGAGGAACACGATCCTGGGGGATTTCAGCTTCCAAAGTGTGTGTAGTGTGAAGGGTACGTGGCTGGACCAGGCCTGAAACCCGAGATGATGCTGGAGAGAGATGCTAAGCTCTAAGTGTAACTGTGTGGGTGGTTCTTCTTACAAAACCAATAAAGAATTATTGTAGAGGGTGGTTCTTATTGCAAAAACAATCCAGATTGGTTGTACAACACAAGCAACACACACAACAAAACACCCCACAAAAATCAACCAAAATGTGAACCAAGACATATATTACAGTGCTTAACAATAACTAAAATAATAGGATTAATGTTTATTGANCGATTAATGTTTATTGAGCCCTTGCCAAATGCTTTACATGCTTTATTTCATTTCACTCATTCAGAAAACCGTATTCATGAGAGATTTGAATTCAGGACCTTGAACTCATGAACACATGGTCAGAAGCACCCAAAGGATGTGGTCCCCCATTGATTCTTCCATCTGCCCTCCATCTACTTTTCCATTCCTTCTCCTCTCCATCCTTATATCTACCCATCTATTCTTTTCTGTCCACCGATCCATCCATCCAACCATCCATCCATCCTCCCATACATCCTTCCATCCTTCCTCCTACCTATCTAACCATCCATCCATCCATGCACCCACCCATTAATTTACCCACCTGTCTGTCCATCAGTGTATACATCATGCATCCATATATCCAAACATCTACTCTTTTATCCTCTGCTTATTCACCCATCCATTCATGTACCTGTGTATGCATACATCCATTCACCCACCTATTTACTCCTCACCCATCCAACCATCCATCCATCCATCCATCCCATGCAGCTATTTATTGAGCACCGCTGTCTTCCAGGCAACCCTGTATTAAGGATAGAACAGGATTCAGTGCCTTTATGGGCCAGACATTCCAGTGCGGAGAAGCAGGTACATGGTCCCATTAATAAGACAGTTTTTTTTTAAAGATTTTATTCATTCATTCGACAGAGATAGAGACAGCCAGCGAGAGAGGGAACACAAGCAGGGCCAGTGGAAGAGGAAGAAGCAGGCTCATAGTAGAGGAGTCTGATGTGGGGCTCGATCCCACAACGCTGGGATCACGCCTTAGCCAAAGGCAGACGCTCAACCGCTGTGCCACCCAGGCGCCCCTAATAAGACAGTTTTATTTATTTTTATTTTACTTATTTATTGTGGGGAGGGATGTGGCGGAGAAACAGAGGGAGATGAAAAGAGTGAATCTTAAGCAGTTCCATGCCCAGCACAAGCCCGACTCAGGGCTCATCTCACGACTCTGAGATCATAACCTGAGGCGAAATAAAGACTCAGATCCTTAACCGATTGAGCTACCCAGGTGCCCCAACAGACAGTTTTATTTATTTTTTTTTAATTTTGTATTATGTTATGTTAGTCACCATACCATACATCCTTAGTTTTTGATATAGTGTAGTGTTCCATGATTCATTGATTTTTTATAACACCCAGTGCCCCATGCAATATGTGGCCTTCTTAATACCCATCACTGGCCCATCCCAATCCCCCACCCTGCTTCCCTCTGAAGCCCTCAGTTTGTTTCCCAGAGTCCATAGTCTCTTGTGGTTCATTCCCCCTTCTCTTTATCCCCCCTTCATTCTTCCCTCCATTCTCCTACCGATCTCTCTGCTATTTCTTAGGTTCCATAAGTGAGTGAAACCATATTATAATTGTCTTTCTCTGCTTGACTTATTTCACTTAGCATTATCTCCTCCATTCCCATCCATGTTGCTGCAAATGTGGTGTAATTGCTCTTTCTGATGGCTGAGAAATATTCCATTGTATCTATGAACCACATTTTTTAATGAAGTTTTTTATTATATTATGTTAATCACCATACAGTACATCCCCGGATTCCGATGTAAAGTTCGATGCTTCATTAGTTGCATATAACACCCAGTGAACCATGCAATACGTGCCCTCCTTACTACCCATCACCAGTCTATCCCATTCTCCCACCCCCCTCCCCTCTGAAGTCTTCAGTTTGTTTCTCATAGTCCATAGTCTCTCATGTTTCATTCCCCCTTCTGATTACCCCCCTTTTCTTTATCCCTTTCTTCCCCTACCGATCATCCTAGTTCTTATGTTCCATAGATGAGAGAAATCATATGATAATTGTCTTTCTCTGCTTGACTTATTTCACTTAGCATTATCTCCTCCAGTGCCGTACATGTTGAAGCAAATGTTGAGAATTCGTTCTTTCTGATAGCTGAGTAATATTCCATTGTATATATGGACCACAGCTTCTTAATCCAGTCATCTGTTGAAGGGCATCTCGGCTCCTTCCATGATTTGGCTATTGTGGACAATGCAGCTATGAACATTGGGGTGCATATGGCCCTTCTCTTTACTACGTCTGTATCTTTGGGGTAAACACCCAGTAGTGCAATGGCTGGGTCATAGGGTAGTTCAATTTTTAACTTTTTAAGGGACCTCCACACTGTTTTCCAGAGTGGCTGTACCAACTTGCATTCCCACCAACAATGTAGGAGGGATCCCCTTTCTCCACATCCTCTCCAACAATTGTTGTTTCTTGCCTTGTCTATCTTTGCCATTCTAACTGGCGTAAGGTGGTATCTCAGTGTGGTTTTGACTTGAATTTCCATGATGGCTAATAATTTTGAACATTTTTTCATGTGTCTGTTAGCCATTTGTTTGTCTTCCTTGGAAAATTGTCTGTTCATATCTTCTGCCCATTTTATGATTTGTTTATTAGTTTCTCGAGTATTGAGTTTCAGAAGTTCTTTGTAGATCTTGGATACCAGTCGTTTATCTGTAGTGTCATTTGCAAATATATTCTCCCATTCCGTGGGCTGTCTCTTAGTTTTTTTCTCTGTTTCCTTGGTTGTGCAGAAGATTTTTATCCTGATAAAGTCCCATAAGTTCATTTTATCTTTTGTTTCTCTTGCCTTTAGAGATGTGTCGTGAAAAAGGTTGCTCTGGCCGATGTCATAGAAGTTGTTGCCTATGTTCTCCTCTAGAATTTTGATGGATTCCTGTCTCACATTGAGGTCTTTCATCCATTTGGAGTTTATTTTTGTGTATGGTGTGAGAGAGTGGTCAAGTTTCATTCTTTTGCATGTAGCTGTCCAATTTTCCCAGCACCATTTATTGAAGAGACTGTCTTTTTTCCACCGGATGTTTTTTCCTGCTTTATCAAAGATTAGTTGCCCAAAGAGCCGAGGGTCCATTTCTGGGTTCTCTATTCTGTTCCATTGGTCGATGTGTCTGTTTTTGTGCCAGTACCATGCTGTCTTTGTGATCACAGCTTTGTAGTACAGCTCGAAATCCGGCATTGTGATGCCCCCAGCTTTGTTTTTCCTTTTCAACAGTTCCTTGGAGATTCGGGGCCTTTTCTGGTTCCATACAAATTTAAGGACTATTTGTTCCAGTTCTTTGNATTTGTTCCAGTACATTGAAAAATGTCCTCGGTATTTTGATCAGGATAGCATTGAAAGTGTTGATTGCTCTGGGTAGCAAGGACATTTTAACTATGTTAATTCTTCCAATCCATGAGCATGGAATATTTTTCC
>NW_023242504.1:0-1455 GCF_002007445.2 Ailuropoda melanoleuca
TTTTTTCTTGTAGGATATCCTAGAGTTAATATGACATTTTTATTTTTACTCAGTTTTTAAATATTACAAATATTACATATGTAAAACTGCTGCCTTTAATTTTAATGAAGTAAGGTTGCCTTTTCTGATTAAAATGGATTAGTGAAAGAATAGAATGTTATTACCTCCAATAACCATGACAAGACCTAGTAAATAATAAAAATATCATCTGCTTTCAAAAAATAAAGAGCTTTATAAGGATCAGGACCTAGAAACATTATGGACATAGAGATGAGGTTCTCTAAAATGTTGAGTTGAAGTCAACACATTTCCCCTAGGAGTATTGCCAAAACTGTGTTTGTGTTAGAGGCTAGGAATGCACACTGAGTCTCAATATGTTTTTGTAGAGGGAGAGAAGAACTTTTGGAAGTCTCATTAAAAAGGAGTGATGAAACTGAACACTTAATGTGCCTAAATAATCAACCAAATCCCTGCTCTGTTCCTGCCTCAGAGATTTGTCAAATTCTGAAACTGTGCAAGGTAGGATTCTAAAAATGTAAGCACTACAATAAGTACTAAAGGGAGTTTTTCAGGCTAGAGATAAAAAGAACAATTTTATAGTGTCAAAATGATCAACCCAACAGTAAGATATGACACTCCAAATTCTATGAATACCCAATAATACAGTTTTAAAATACTCTTAGCAAAATTTGACACAATAAAAAGGTGATACAGGCAAATCCATAATCAGATAGGGAAATATTAACACACCTTTCTCACTAGCTAAGAAAACAAGGACAAAAGTATCAGTACGTATACAGTAGATCTGACCTGATTATCAAGCCAAGCAAACTGATATGTATGTATGCACATGCATACATACACATGCACACAATGCTTTTGTAGCTCTACACACAATAATGAAAGAATTCAGATTCTTTAAAAATGTAATGGGAACACTTATCAAAACAAATACCAAAATCTATTACGTGGTGGCCATAAACCTGCAATGAAATATTCTTAGTGTTTTCTCTGACCTCATTTAAATTAAGCTAGCAAACAAAATACAGAATATGTAAAATAAACAGTAGACTTCATTAAGTGTGGTGGGCTAGATTATGTCCTCATAAAATTCACATATTTATGTTCCAAGCCCAGAACCTCAGAATGTAACTACATTTGGAGATAAAGCCTTCAAAGGGATAATTAAATTTAAATGAGGTCACATGGGTATGTCATATAGGTATGACTGTATTTGAAAATTGAGCATTGAAAGAGGTAAGTTAATTAAAATAAGACTAATAGAATGAGGCCCTAATTTATTGGGCCTGTATCTAAACTGACTGGGTCTTTAGAAGAAACCAACCAGCTGGCACCTTGATTTTGGACTTCCAGCTTCCAGAAGTTGTGAGAAAATAAAATTTTGTCATTTGACCCACCCAGTCTGTGGTAATTTGTTTGGGCATCCCTGGCAAA
>NW_023242505.1:0-1455 GCF_002007445.2 Ailuropoda melanoleuca
TAAGAAGAATATTGAGTATAGTACAGTAAGTTATTTTGCGAGAAAGACCGCATTCATGTAATTCATGTAATTTTTATCCTAGTATGTTATAATTTTTTCTATTTTATTATTAGTTATTCTTGTTAACCTCTTACAATACCTAATTTATAAATTGAACTTCATTGTAAGTACGTATAGGAAGAAACATAGTATTTATAATTTGGTACAATTTGTGATTTCAGGAATCCCCTGGGAGTCTTAGAACAATACTCCCACAGATAAGGAGGGGCTACTGTGTAACCACTGGTTTAGCTGGAGATGGAAAGCCACTGGGGATTTGAACAGAAGAGAGACATCGATCTACTTCCATTTTAACAATACCATTTGGGTGCTGTGTTAAGAATAGACAAAAGGGGTTCAAGCGTAGAAGCAGGAGATTAATTTGGGAGGCTACTGCAATCACCTAGAAGACAACTGATGTTGGCTTGGCCTAGACTATTAGCAGTGGAACAGTAAGGAGTGGCAGTCAGTCTGGGTACACTGAGTCAACAAGATTAGTTGGCCTTTAGAATGTGGGATATGAGAGAGAGAGAGAGACCAAAGTGACTCTGCGTATTTTAGCCAGAGCAACTGAAAAAATGATACTGCTAGTATCTCAGATGCAGGAGATTATGAAAGGGTCAGGTTTGAAGTTGAGAAACTCAGTTTTGTTCATGAAAAGTCTAAGATGCCTGTAGTTGACTTCTAGTTGGATATACAAATCTGGAGTTTTACATGTGAGATTTGAGTCTGTGATATAAATCTGGAGTTATCAGCATAGATAATGGAATTTAAAGTAATGAAACTAAATATGATATTATAGAGAGTGCATATCAATAGAATTTTTTAAAAGTTCAGATCTGAGTGTCAGGGCACTGGATGATGAAGAAAAATTAGGAAAGCGACAGAGAATGAATGGCCAGTGAGGTAGGAGGAAAATTCAGAGTTTAATGCCCTGAAGTGCAAAGAAATGTTTCAAGAAGGAGGCAGTGATCTGTGTCAAATGTTAATAGACCTACAAGGTGAGGAGTAAAAACTGAACTTTGGATAAAATCAACTCAATATGAGTCTAATGGCCATCAGAACATTTTATATGTCTTAGATTGCACTAATCTGTAGACTAAGGGTGGCTCTGCTCTACACTTGTCACCTCCAACTGGGACTATTGTGTCCAGTTATGAAATGTAAGTCCCACTTGAAACAATGGGTTTGGCTAACTTGGAGAAAACTGAGGAAGAAATGACAATAATCTTTGAAGAACTATGAAGACAGTAATCTTTGAAGAACTTTATATCTTAGAAAGTTCTAGCTTATATTTACAATTTGTCTAAGTTGTTTCTACCCATTCACTCATTTATTCAATAAATATTAAATGCCCGTGATGGGTCAAACACTCTGCTAGCCACTAGAGATCAAGTAGTACGCAAAAAAAAAAAA
>NW_023242506.1:0-1456 GCF_002007445.2 Ailuropoda melanoleuca
AGTCTTTCTTGTTTCTATTTGTTATGGGCATTTTCCTTCTTTAACATTTATTGCCATATGACAGCATAGCTATTTTTTCTAGAATTTGTTTTTGTCTTCCACTCTTTCCTGTAACTTACACCAGGGTGGAAATTTTTGTGTTGTTCACTAATATGAGCTAGTGAACTGAGAGCTTAGAAAAGAGCCTGGCACGTAGGCAATATACAACAAATATTTGTGGAAAAGAAATTATTTGAGTTCCCCTGTTTAAAGAATTCTTAATCCATAATCTGAATGAGATCCTCAAATGCAATTAGATGCTGATATGTTGTCACACTCTATTTGCAACAGGGACCTGATTGTTCTATCCAAAGTTACTGCTCCTGTAAGATGTATTATATCTTGGGGTAATCCTTTCTATTTGCTTTTTTAAAATGAAAGTCTAGAGCTGAGCATTATGACATTATAAAACCAGTTAATTCTAGGAGTTAAGTAGGCTCTGGTTTTATGTAGCTTTTTTTTTACTCTTCAAATCTGTAGTGAGAGTCGTTCATATTCCTATCTTACAAAGCAGAACTCTTTCCTTAGTTTTTGTCAATTAGATGTACTCCCTATACATTCTAATTCATCAAAATTTTACATAAAATATAATGCAGAAATGGTATATGTGTTTCTGTTTTTCAGTGTTAAAAATAATTCAAGCAAATACTGGCAAATACTGTAGGACTCTAACTTTAAAGAGGGAATTGGAGGTGTCAGGTTGTGGTGTAAGTGTTTGCCAGACCCTTTGGCCTCATTAATGTATATATAATTACAAGGTGATAATTGTTCTCTTCACTCTAATTGAAGCGAAAGTGGATTGTGAATAAAGTTTCCCTTTTATGAAGAGAGATGAACAAGAAAGTCAAGAAGTGTATAATCAAGGATACCATGTAGGTTATTGATTTGCTATTCAATTCGTACCATTTTATGAACAACTTTAAATCTTTGTAACTTCTCAATTAACTATAGATCATAGGTATTGACTGACAGGAAATTTAGAGTTATTTAAAAATCTATGCTTTTACTAAAGGTCATTTCTAGACTATTGTCATTTCAACTACATAAGCAAAAAGCAGGATGCTCTGGGGCTTCACAAATATAATTATGTTAGACTGCAAATCTCTTTGTTTCAGCCAGGACCAATCTACATACCAAAACACTCTTTGAAACTTTGAAAATTTCAATTTCATTTACATGTTTGCAAACACCCTTTTATCCTAGAATTTTTGAGATTGCTTAGCCTCTCTTCCTTAGAGAATTCAGGTGGCTAATAAATAAATTTTATGCCTATTCCATACTCTATATGCAGTAGTCCTGATCCTCTAAAGTTATGCAATTTAAAAATGATAGTATTTGTTGAGCATTATTTTGAATCTATGAAGAAGACATTTAGTAAATGCCACTTTAAAGTACTGACCTTTTTAATTTTTTTTTT
>NW_023242507.1:0-1456 GCF_002007445.2 Ailuropoda melanoleuca
GTGGAGTGGTAGTGATGTAGTCAGTAGGAGTTGACAATGAATATTTCAGAATGTCAGAAAAGGGAATCACTATGGCTACCCAACACAATTTCTAGGGCTCAGATATCTCCAGCCACTGGGTCAGATATGATGGTTAGAGACAACCATTTCTTCAAGACAAAGTGACCTGAAGGGGATCAAAAGGGGGTAGGGATAGAGATAGGGAGAGAAAGAGAGACAGAGAGAAAGAGGGACTTCCTTCTAGATTTGGGGCCCATCAGATAACCTTGAAGTTCTAGCCTTCATTAGGTTTAGTAAACAATGATGTTACCACCCTTTGGATGAGTTCTGTTGAAACCCATTGTCACAGGCCTTTTCCTCAGTTTTTCTTCCTTGGGCTTAGCTGATTGCTAAAATGCCAAAAGCCAGTGTCCAGCTTCCCGAGATGCTGGCAAATAAGAGTTCAGACAACTCTTTTTCAGTAATAATCTTTGCATCTATTACATTGATGCTAGATTTTAAAAGAAGAAGAAACAAGAACCTCTGAGATTAAATAATGATTTTCTCATTTTTATATCCCATACTTCTTATTTTATAGTATCAATATAGAAACTAGATGAAATAACTCCTGAGCAGCTCTCTCTAGGGGAATAAAATTTTCCTAACCATCTCAGGAATATAATTAGCAGGAACAGTACAACTAATCAACAATTATACAGAATATTGATTGTGCTCTTCTCATCCTTCATCTTGGCCAAGATATGTAGCCAGTGGTGTATAAATCACCCTTATCTTGGTCTCTTTGTTTGACACAAACCTCTGCAGTCAAGATTTTCATTCTAGTCCTGCCAACACAGATGACCATGTGTTATTCGTTAACAGTTGAATAACAAAGCAGGAAATAATCGAAGGCAAGAAGGCATTGGCCACAGAGGCAAGGCCGCCACCAGGGAAGTGTGAGGCATCCAGATTTAGCCTTCTGGAAGCCCATTGCCTCCTTTGATTAGTCCTTCAAACAGACCTAGGAGAGAAAGCAGTGCCCTCGTGTGACTGTAAATGGAAACTGAGGCCCAGTGAAACTTAAAATGTATCTGAGATAGCGGGAGCAGAGCCCAGAAGAAAGTTAGAAAGAAGTTATTTTTTATAGCAGCCTGTACAATGTCAGGAATACCAGAGAACTAGTGTGTTTATTCAGTTAGAACCATAGAGGCCCCAGCAATCTGGGGCTTGTGTTATAATTACCTGGGGACTTTACCAAAGACTTCAATTCTTTTCATCACTACCATCATTGGTGTGGTCATCATATCTCTCTCACAGAATTTACCAAACTTCAGCTATTTGTCCATCTGTTTGATTTCCACACTGGACTGTGAACCCTTCAATGGCAAACATCTATTCAACCAAAAAGCACAGTCATTTCACAATAAGTGGTTACTGAATAAATAAGCAGGCCACATTTGGTATTTTATGCAAAGTT
>NW_023242508.1:0-1456 GCF_002007445.2 Ailuropoda melanoleuca
CACACACACACACACACACACGTGCTCACCCCCCATCCCACCCCATCTCGTTGCAGTAATTCCAGGAGGTAAGCATGAGGGAGACATGGCCCCCATCTCATGGATGGGAAAAGTGTGAGCATCCCATCTAGCAGAGGTCCATGGTGGGGCACCCCCACCCCTGCCCCCTGAGTCCACTCACCGGGGGGCCCCCCTCTCCGGGCAGGCCAGGCTCTCCAGCTTCACCAGGCTCACCCTAAGGAGGAAACAGGAGTTGGTTATGGCAGCACGGAGGGCAGTGGCCCCAGCTCCGAGCACTTAGCAAATCCTCCGTGCTGTCGGGCCCAAGGGGTGGGGGGCCCAGGGTGAGAGAGTGGTCCCCGCGCTCTGACAGCCCCCGGATCAGAGGGCAGACACATCCATGTCGGGAGAAGTGACACTGGCAGGCTGACGGTCACACGGATGAGGTGACCACAGGACACGGAGCGTCACGGATGGCGCACCCAGTGAGTTCTGGGGGAGAGTCCCGAGAAGCCAATGGAAGGGCTGGGAGGACAGCGCAGGAGGGAAGGGCAGGGCAGAGGCAGAGAGAAAGCAGCAGGGCCCGCTCAGAGGTGCAGCCTCCCGGCGGAGGCAGGAGCCCGCGAGGAAGACGCCTCTGAGCGGAAGCCGCGCATCGTGACTCTGTGGTCTTAGCAGGATGCGTTTCTCTGTAATTCTCGTATTGGAAAATATGAGCAGTGATGGAGGACTTCTTTCAATTTAATAGGTTGAAGTCAGAAAGTTCTGGAAATGGTGTACAGGGAATGCAAACGAGTGGAAGCACGTCGGATTCCTTTTATCCCCAGGAAGTAGGCAAGCGTGCTAGAAGTAACGCACACTCATGAGCCCTGCAGCGGCGTCCTGCCCGCCGCACACACGCACGCACACAAGCGCAGGCAGGCACACACGTGTGCGCACACAGAAGCCCGCCAAGCTCACTGAGGCATCCCCAGGACCCACGTCCTAAAGTTAATCAGATCGGATGAGGGCCCCAGACTACGAGAGGACAGAACTGACCACAGTGGGAACGGTAAACGTCGCCCCCAGCACTTCCAGGGATGGAGCAGAGCCATCCGCTAGATCCAGGAGAAGGGGCGCGGCCTGGCTGGCCACGTGGCTTGGAGATTCTGCGCAAGGCCACGGCGAACAGGGGTCAGAGCTCCCACCTCCACAGCACACATCGGCTAAGTGTCAAAGTGTATTTGACAGGAATGGCTCAGCCACGCCCTGCGTGTCTCTGTAGCCGCACCGGACACACACACGCACACACACGCACACACACACCCTGGGCTCCCCACGCGCACATCAAACATTACAGCAGGAAGGGGGGAGTCACCTTCTCTCCCACGGCACCAGGATTGCCTATTCCACCCGGAGGCCCTTGCGGCCCGTCAGCGCCTGGAGCTCCGGAGGGTCCTCGGGGGCCAGGGGGACC
>NW_023242509.1:0-1456 GCF_002007445.2 Ailuropoda melanoleuca
TTTTTTTTTTTCCTTCTTCTTCATTAAAAATATTCCATTGTTTTCTGGTTTACATTATTGCTGATTAGGAGTCAGTGACGGGTCTTAATTCTTTCTCCATCATGTGACCCTCCCCCACACCTGGCTCCTTTAAAGATTTTCTCTTTATCTTGGTTTTTACCTATTTGATTATGATGTGTTTAGGTATGGTTTTCTTTAAATTTATCCTGCTTGGATTTTGTTGAACATCTTGGATCTGTGGATTCGTATTTTTCATCAATTTTGGACAATATTTGGCATTAGTGTTTCTTTAGCGTCCCTCCTTCCCTGCCTCCTTACCCCACTTGTCTGCCTTTCTCTTCTTCTTTCTTTCCTCCTTCTTTCTTTCTTTTTATCTAACTCTATCTCCTTTTCTTTTGATCCTCTAGTTTTTTACCCCATTGAACACCGAAGCTTTATTTAAAAAATTAATAGACCTTTTTAAGAGCATTTTTGGATTTAAAGAGAAATTGAATGGGAATTACAGAGAGTTCTCATATACCCCTTTACCCACATTTGCCTATTTCTGCTATTCTTAACATCTTGAATCAAAATGGTGCATTTATTACAGCTGATGCATCTACACTGAAGTGTCAGTGTCACTCGAAGTCCACAGTTTACATTAGGGAACACTCTGTGTTGTACATTCTATGGATTTTGACAAATGAATAATAATGTATCCACCATTATAGTGTCATACAGAATAGTTTCACCATCCTAAAAATTCCTTGTGTTCCACCTATTCATCCCTCCCACAAACCATGGCAAACACTGATCTTTTTATTGTCTCCATAATTTTGCCTTTCCAGAATGTTCTGGAGTAGGAAACATAACTTAGGTAGCCTTTTCATATTGGCTGCTTTTACTTAGCAAAATGCATTTAAATTTCTTCCATGTGGCTTGATAGTTTACTTCATTTAAGCACTAATAATATTCCGTTGTGTGGATATGCAATGACTTATTTATCCACTCACCTATTGAAGGACATCTTTGTTGCCTCCAGGTTTTGACAATTATGAATAAAGCTGCTATAAGCATTAGAGTTCAGGTTTTTGTGTGAATATAAGTTTTCAACTCATTTGGGTAAATACCAATGAGCATGGTTGGTGGATCCTATGGTAAAAGCATGTTTAGTTTTGTAAAAGACTGCCAAACTGTCCTTCGGAGTGGTTGTACCATTTTGCATTCCCACCAACAATGAATAAATGTTCCTTTTGCTCTAGAAACTTGTCAGCATTTGGCATTATCAGGGTTTTTGATTGTAGCTACTCTTTTTAAAAAAATTTTTATTTATTTATTTTTTTAATAATAATATTTTTTATTATATTTATGTTAGTCACCATACAGTACATCCCTGGTTTTTGACATAAAGTTCTATGATTCATTAGTTGCGTATAACACCCAGTGCACCATGCAATACGTGCCCTCCTTACTACCC
>NW_023242510.1:0-181 GCF_002007445.2 Ailuropoda melanoleuca
GACAAACCTACACCACGTCACGTCGTAGTGCAATTCACAAATATTAGATCCAAGGATACAGTATTGAAAGTGTCCAGGGCAAGAAATTTCTCACGTACCAAGGCAAAGATATCAGAATTACGTCAGACCTGTCTACACAGACCTGGAATGAGAGAAAGGGTTGGGGGAGTATTTTTAAAGC
>NW_023242510.1:234-1511 GCF_002007445.2 Ailuropoda melanoleuca
CTTTCAGAGAAAAACATGCACCAATGATCCTTTATCCAGCAAGGCTGTCATTCAGAATTGATGGAGAAATAAAGACCTTCCAGAATTGCCAGTCATTGACCAATTTCGGAACCACAAAACCAGCCCTACAGGAGATATTAAGCAGGGTTCTATAAAAGTAAAAAGGCCCCAAGAGTGATACAGAACAGAAAGTCACCATCTATAGAAGCGAAGAATTTACAGGCAACATGGTATCATTAAAATCATATCTCTCAATATCAGTCCCAATGTAAATAGCCTAAATGCTCCCATAAAACACCACCGGGTTGCAGACTGGATAAAAAGAAATGACCCATCCATTTGCAGTCTACAAGAGACTCATTATGAACCTAAAGATACATCCAGACTGAAAGTAAAGGGATGGAAAACCATCTTTCATGCCAATGGACCTCAAAAGAAAGCTGGGTAGCAATTCTTATATCAGACAGATTGGATTTTAAACTAAAGACTATAGTTAGGGACACAGAAGGGCACTATATTATTCTTAAAGGATGTATCCAACAAGTTGATATGACAATTATAAATATATACGTCCCCAACAGGGGAGCAGCAAGATACACAAGCCAACTCTTAACCAAAATAAAGAGACATATAGGTAAAAATACGTTAATAGTAGGGGACCTCAACACTCCACTATCAGCAACAGATGGATCACCTAAGCAGAAAATCAACATAGAAACAAGAGCTTTGAATACCATACTCAACGAGTTGGACCTCATAGGTATATATAGAACACTACACCCCAGAACCAAAGAATACTCATTCTATTCTAATGCCCTTGGAACATTCTCAAGAATAGACCATGTTCTGGGACACAAAACAGGTCTCAACCGATACCAAAAGACTGAAATTTTCCCCTGCATATTCTCATACCACAACGCTCTGAAATTGGAACTCAACCACAAGGAAAAATTTGGAAGAAACTCAAACACTTGGAGACTAAGAACCATCCTGCTCAGAAATGACTCGAAAAACCAGGATATCAAAAATCAATTTAAACAATTTATGGAGACCAACGAGAATGAAAACACAATGGTCCAATACCTATGGGACACTGCAAAGGCAGTCCTAAGGGGGAAATACATAGCCATCTAAGCCTCACTCAAAAAAATAGAAAAATCTAAAATGCAGTTTCTATATTCTCACCTCAAGAAACTGGAACAGCAACAGAGGGACAGGCCTAACCCACTGACAAGGAAGGAGTTGACCAAGATTAGAGCAGAAATCAATGAATTAGA
>NW_023242510.1:1876-2283 GCF_002007445.2 Ailuropoda melanoleuca
TAAGCCTCACTCAAAAAAATAGAAAAATCTAAAATGCAGTTTTTATATTCTCACCTCAAGAAGCTGGAACAGCAACAGAGGCACAGGCCTAATCCACTCAGTAGGAAGCAGCTGACCAAGATTAGAGCAGAAATCAATGATTAGAAATCAGAAGTACAGTAGAGCAGATCAACAGGACTAGAAGCTGGTTCTTTGAGGGAATCAATAAAAATTGATAGACCACTGNAACCACTGGCAAGACTTATCTAAAAGAAGAGAGAAAGGAGCCAAATTAATAAAATTATGAATGAAAAAGGAGAGGTCACGACCAACACCAATGAAATCGGAAGGATTATTAGAAACTTTTATCAACATCTATATGACAATAAATTAAGCAATCTGGAAGAGATGGAGGCCTTCCTGGAAAC
>NW_023242511.1:0-1456 GCF_002007445.2 Ailuropoda melanoleuca
AAAAAAATAATAATACTAATTATACTTTCTGTAAATTAAAGGAGAAAAAGACCTTAGATAGTGTTGAGTTACAGGGATAGAGACATAACGCCAGTCCAAGGTTTTCTCCTGATTCAATTGCATGTTTTCAAGGCAGAGGTAACATAACTTCATAAAATCACTCCAAGAGGACTTTTTGTAGAAAAGGGTTAACGAGTGAATACAATGCTTAAATGCTTCATTTCTCTTTGATTAACTTAATCTTAATTCTATTTTTGCATAATTAGCATATGAGAGCTAAATATGTGGGTGAACAGTGCATAATTAGGCCAGTCACAGTTAGAATGTATAGGAGGTGAAAGAGATGTGCATAACTATTCAGGTCTATTATAATTATTCACAGGGCATGTCTTCATAAAGAACCTTCTACTAACCTTATTTTATTCCTGTAGTTATTTCTATCAGTCTTTCTTTAAATGTCAAAAATTCTTAAGGGCATGAATCATGTCTTGACCATCTTCGTGGTCACCATCACATCAAGTATATTAACTTCTATCTAAATAGGCACTTAATGTCATTCTGCTTTTCAAAAAAGAATTTTGGGTTAAAAATTGCATGGATTCCTATTACCAGGTCTAAAAGTTGAAGAGATCACCATTCAGAGATTTCAACTGATTTATAGATAATTTGACTTTTGAAGACTGATCTGGGAACACAGCCACCCATTATTATGTTGTCACTATGAGACATTAATTTATAAGCTCTACATGATTCATTTATAAATGGCATGTCATAATGTTATAAACAGAACACCAGGGAACTTTGTACAGTTAGTGCTCTGCATAGCTACACAGTGTCTGGAGGGTGAAGGACAGGAGGAATCTAATCTCCACCCTCTCTTAGTCTCTGTGTCCTGATGTGGGTCCACAGTAGTAGGAGGAAGAGGTGCTCTTACGTAATTCCTTCAAATAAGTGTTTTTGGTAATTCCCATAAAGTTAAAGAAATAAGAGTTAAATTATAGTGGAGGCAAAAGGAATAGAAAGGAAACTCAACAGGGAAGACAAACAGAAGGGTAATCTCAGCTAGCATGAGGAAGGACAGGTAGACTTTGGTGGCCTCAGATCAGTGGTTCTCAACCCGGAGGATTTCAGCCCTCAGGGGAACATTTGACAATGTCTGCAGACATCACTGATTGTCATGACTAAGGGGCTGCCACTGGCATCTGGGAAGTAAAAGCCAGAGGTGCTGCTAAATATTCCAGAATGCACAGGACAGCTTCCCACATCAAAGAATTAGCCAATTAGAAATGTTAAAAGGGCAGACCATACCCTAAGTGACCAAATATAGTATTTTATTTCCTATTTTTATTTTTATTTAAAGAGAGTAAAATGTTTAGAAGAAGTGTGACAGCATGGCACTGGCACAAAAACAGACACATAGACCAATGGAACAGAATAGAGAACCCAGAAATGGACC
>NW_023242512.1:0-1456 GCF_002007445.2 Ailuropoda melanoleuca
AAAATAAAATAAAATAAAAGCACGTGTAATTGGACCGATGAACTATCCATGCACACCAGGTGCTGGGTGCAGAGTCAGGAGGGAGCCGAACCAGGGATGACCCAGGCTGGGGAGCAGCCTGTGGAGACCAGAAGGAACATTCCCCAAGCTGGCCCAGGGTGCGGGTCAATGTGGGGGAGGGGAGACGGACAGGCGGCTCTGGGCAGGTGCGGGGTGGTGGAGAACTCTGAACTGGGAAGGAATTAGCCCATCTGGCCTGTGTTGGCTGCATGGGGGTGAGGGGCAGGTCCCTGGTGTGTACTGTCCAGGAATGGATTTGAGCCAAACAGGTAAAATCTCCCAGCACCCGAACGGAAGGAAGCGGATCCAAGCTGGGGCCTCGGCACTGTGGGGGAGCCGGCTGGGCATTTGCTCAGAAGCAGAGGCCGGGGTTCAGCCGCAGCCTGGGCCTCAGCAGACAGTGGTGAAATGGAGCCCCCTGTGATCCCAAGCGTCCTGCAGAGATGGGGGGCTGCTCATCTGAGGGGCAGAGCTGCTGGTAGCAGAGCAGGGAAAACCTCTCTGGGCAGCCCCCCCCGCCCCGCCCCCTCTGCCTTCTTGGTTTGGACCTCTGCCCTGAGCAGCATCTGAGGCTGGGGTGAGCACCTGCCCCCACCCCCCATGGTGTCCGGGAGGCTCAAGTGCCCCCAGACAGGATAACCTGGCCCGTGAGCCCCTTCTGTCTGCAAGGGGGCCCTTCACAGCCTCACCTTCACCCCCGTGAGTCAGTCAGTGGCAGAGAGGCTCGGATCAAGCTCCAGCTTCGGGGAGCCCTGAGTCCCACCCATCTTCAGGGAGCCTGGGATCCCACCCATTCGGCACATGCCTCATCTGTCGGCGGACCTCACAGGAGGCCTGTGAAAGTCAGGTGTCTGGATCCTGCAGTTCAAGCCCCAAGATTTGAGGATTTGATCTTTGCACCACTGAATTACTCCACTCAGCTCCTCTTAGAGCAACAGAGAAGAAACTAATAAGTCTAAACTGCCAAAATTCAATTTTTGTATTATCACCTTTCTTCTCTGTTTCCTCAAGGACATGAGACGGAGTATGTATTGTATTGCCAATGCTAGATTATAGTGGAACCCCACCTGCGTGCACGATATCGATCCATCGATTCTGCTGGATGTTGTGATGTTTAACATCACTTACATTTTAGTGGCTGGACACCTGGGGCAATTTTCTTCTCATTTGTGTGATGAGATTTTTTATTATTCCGAATTACAGCACGGAAATGGGGATGTTTATTTGAATGAGATGAAGTTTCTTTTTCCAGAATTTATGTAGAATGTTTCATAATGCATTTTAAACTCAAATTTGAGAAGTAATTTCTATGCCAGCAACTATCCTGCAGAGACACCAAAATTGGCAATTGGCATAAAAAGAAAAAACACATGTAACTTTATCAGTTAGAAAAAAA
>NW_023242513.1:0-1457 GCF_002007445.2 Ailuropoda melanoleuca
ACCAATCCACAAGGCCAGATTTTCTGTTTTATAAAACCAAGTACTGCGAGTCCTAGAATGCTTTGGGACTTCACCCAATCCCCAAAAGTATGTAAATGGCAGGGCATCTGAAAGATATATGCCTGGCAAATCTATCCATAAACATAGTCAAAGAGGCTGTGTGCAGCGGGGGACAAAAGATGATCGGTGGGGGGGAATGGATAATAAAGAACAGTCTCGTCTTAACAATACCTACTAACGCATTAAAATACTTGAACAAGGCCCTCTTTCATGGAGTTCAGTTTCAAATGTCAATTTGGACACAACTCTATACGAGAGCAAACAGTCATAGGATTTGAGAACTAAACAGACAAGACCATTAGAGGCCAATTCTCATGGGAAGATTATAAAAAAGTGGCAGTAGCTCATACGAGGCAAAAGACACGACCATAGCTCAGAGGCTCGGTTTAAAAGCCCGGGTAGCATGATTGAGATCCATCTGGCAGTCATGCGGGTCCCGTTTCAGCATGGAAGTACACAAATGTGAAGAGCATTACAAAGAGGTAAAGCAGACTTGGTTAAAGATGCAAGATCAGAGTCTACATTTGCAAAACCCTTCAAGGCAGGAAGTTGCAAAGAGGGATGGATCAGGTCGGGCTGTGCTGCAGAGGAGAACCGATTTCGTGGAAATCACAACGGTCATCTGTTCACACCAGAAAATAAGAGGAAGACAAAAAGAAGGAAAACCCCAAAAAGCAACAGTGACATTATCCACGCCCAGGTGTGGATCTATAATGGGATTGTGATTTTGGCTGCGAGCTTGGCTTTGGCATCAACATTTTCAAAACTAAAAGGTTGCCATAAAGAAATCCGCAGCTGCTTGCAGCTACCCCTGCCCCCGCTACTTAAGACATTCCAAGGAAGTGGTTTGTTAAATGCTACAAGGCAAGCGGATGCAACGGCATCTTCTTTGGCTTCTTTGTTTAAAGAACTATTGATTAACTTGGGCTAAGGAAATCTTTTTAAAAACCTAGGCTTCTTAGATAGACCACTTTACAGACCACCACTCTGCATATCACCACGTGTTAGGTATGGGGCATTTCCTTTAAAAGTAGCATCATAGCTTTCCAGAGCACAAGGTTGCCTAGATCTAACCAACGCAGTAGGCATATGGGACAATTCCTTCCCAACCTCACGGCAGGTCCAAGCATATGATGGTATACAAAAATGGAAACGTGCACCTCACATCTTCTCAACTCAGCAGAAGCACAAGTAGGTGATAACAAGGAGGGTCTAATCCAGTGCCAAAAGGTTTATAATCTTCATGTTTACAAGGCACAGGGTGGTGTAAAACTTCTGTATGCCGACAGGCTATTAACCTGCACTTCAATGCTTGATACATCTGGGATTTAGAGTTCATATCTTAGATCCAATACAAAATAGAACAAAGGGGGGGGGGGGTTGGGGGGGGCAAAATG
>NW_023242514.1:0-2450 GCF_002007445.2 Ailuropoda melanoleuca
TGTGTTCCCTCTCTCGCTGGCTGTCTCTATCTCTGTCGAATAAATAAATAAAATCTTTTTTAAAAAAAGTGGTAAAATAAAGTAAAAATCTCACTCAACCAGGAATCTAATTGAAGTCTGTGACTCTTGAACACTACCGTAGCTCTTGAACATCCGGGACCTGTTACTAGATGCAAATATGTGCTGAGTTCCCTCCCCTCTCCCCTACAATTCGTCTACATGAGTGACAAATGCTGTACGAGAAGTTCTCTGGCATTCCAGTAGCCTCATAACTGAGCTTAAGCCTTCACTACCTGTATCCCCTCCTTCTTCATTCTATGTGCCCATTCTCCTTCTGCATATATATAGACCTTTTAGGGAGTCATGGAGTATGTCACACTTCTTTCACAGGTTATCCTTTGATCCTTATTAGGCATGTCCAAGGCTACTTACTACAAGGTAGATTCTAACTATTTCAGAGCTAATTGTATTTACTTTTGCATTTAACTCACTTTTTTTTCCTCATCAAGCCTCTCAAGTCCTCTTGTCCTTACTCATTAGATAAATGCCATTCCAGGTGTGGAAGTTCACTTCCTAAAGCCTGATTTTTTAATAAGCTGTTTGAAATTTATGTTACTTTCTGGATTTGACTGACATACCAGGTGAGATAATTGTCAACTATAAAATGACAGTTGCAAACCCAGAGGACCTTAACTTGAGACTCTAAATAAGGAAATTCAATAGCTCAAACTAAAGGTGCTAGTCCCAAATATATATCTAGGTACTTGCTTCTCTTTTTTTAAATAAGATTGGATTATATCTCAATTCCATCCCTTAGAAGAAGTATCTTTTTCATACGTTTGTTGTGGCGATCACATCAGTAAATATATGTAACATACTTAGAATAGTACATAGCATGTAGGCAATTCGAGTTAAGTATGTGTTCCTGTCATTGTAATTTTCTTTAGGGTTAATTATAGTTTAGTCATCTAAGTGGATATACTTTCTTAAAATAAAATCTGAAGTACAGTACTCACATGCTGTTACCTACATTTCAAATCTTTAGCTGATTAAAAAACAATAAGATTTAAGTAAATTAAATTCACAGTGAAACTGTGATTAAATATGTTAGGAAACCCAGATATATCAATGCAGCATGAGAGACAGGAAAATAATTAGGTACCAAGGACCACACAGATCCAGTAATTCTCTTCTGTGTTGGAGCTCATAACAGAAGAAAAGCCCAGGAGAGGTAAAGCTGAGTCACCTAAGAAGAACAAGCACAAGAAAGTTGCCCCACCTGAGTGAGAGAGTCGGAAGCAGCAGTTTCGGCCCCAAAACTGATGGGCTGAACAACCTGAAGCCAGCCACAGAACACTTCTTACTCAAATGTGAATAGAGATGACTTACCCAAAATTTCTTAGTTACCATAGCATAAAAAACATTCATTTTTTCAATGTCAGTTAATCAGAAAATATGAATTTTCTCTTAGATGTGTCTCAAATACATGATCCAGCCATAACTGGACAAAGCTCTGATTCCCTTTAGGCTGGGAATGTAGCCAATTCATTCACACACAACACCAATTCATTTCCCCATTCCAACATGGGCCTCCAGGAGACAATGTCTCTTCATTTTAACTAAGTTCATGAGTTCTGCCTATTCCTCAATATTCATATCTTGTCTCTTCGTTCATTCTCCCTGGGAACGTTTCTAGGCCAAGAAGAATTATTCTATAACTACAGTTACAATGGCCCATACATCATAGAACAATACACTATGACTGTGATAGGCAGGGTGACTTGGGTCAAAGGTCATACACAGGATCTTGCTTTCTGAAAAGCTAGAGAAAAATGGACCACAATTCTGAGAGTGAATGGGCAGAAACAACAACAACAACAAAAAAGCAGCACTTGGAGGAAGATATGATTCTAAAAATAGTTTTAAAAAAGAAGCAAGAATCCTTGACCCTTCATATGTAAGACCACATCTGTAACTCATATGATGACCAAAATTCCTATTCAGAGCTCAGGTGGAACTTTTGTCACTTTTCCACACTTCACAGTGCTTTTGGTGTTCATTTTCACTGCATTTTGCCTAAAACCAGACCCTTCGGTAAGATGCTAGCTATTGCCACTACCAACCACAAACAGTAGGTATAACCTTTCTTTGGGTCAGGGGTTTCTCTGAGATGCTTATAAAAGCTATGGACTTCCAAGCACATATATTAGCTTAACCTGCACATATGTATATACCCTTAGGCTTCGTTGATGATTAATTTCAAGGATTTCCCCCAGCAAAGTCTTCTAGGTGAAAAGAGCCCCTCACAGTTCTCCCACCACAAATCCTAGTTCCATTAGATTTGTCTCAACATCAAGTGGATTTTTGTGAAACAGTGACTATATTTAAAGCCAAATATCAACAATTCAGGGAAATTTTCTTCACCTTCATTACATGAAAAACACTATACA
>NW_023242515.1:0-1457 GCF_002007445.2 Ailuropoda melanoleuca
CTTGTGTTCCCTCTCTCGCTGGCTGTCTCTCTCTCTGTCAAATAAATAAATAAAATCTTAAAAAAATAAAAGGGGGGGTGGGTCCTTAGATTTCCTCCCAGTGTACAGTTATCCTGGTAAAAGGCAACGGGTCTCCTTGGGGAAAGACCAGAGAACTATCTACTATACATACTTGAAATGGCGTCACAGGATCCTTCTTCAAGGGGATCCAATCCCTCTTTCTGTGGCCCAGGGGCTTGTGAACGTGCCTGCTGGGTATCAGGTGAGGGACAGGTATTTTCCATCGTGGCTGCTGCCGTCAGCCTTCTGCTGGCCAGTGCTCAGCACCTTTCCATTATAAAAATTGAGAACCACTCAAGTTCATCGGCCCACCACTAGGAACACCATGGTCTGTTAGCCAATGTCTCAAATCCCTGTAGGTCAAGGACACCAAAGGCCACTCTGGCCTTCCTGGCAACTATAGTAATAACGCCTCCTGCCCCGGTGGTAAGTGCTGCCATGTGGTTTTTGTCATTCCAGAATCCCAGTGTTCCTCTGGAATCAGAGATCCTAGTTCCATGGTAATCTCTCCCATTGTCAACTGGCTCTTCTCCTCTGATAAAGGGGATGGGGCTGCCTTTTCCAGCCAGAGTGATTCTGAGCAATGCTGAGATTCGAGACTCTCAAGCTCATCCACCCAATGTCCTTACCCCAAACCCCCAGTGCCTGGTCCTGAACCCCATTCTTCTTCTACCTGGCTCTGACTTTGACATAGGAAATTGATTGTGGCTGCACATTTAGTGTCCTGTGTAGTTCCACACCTTTATAATCAGACCCAGGATCTGATGGTTATGCATCGTCTGCCCTTCGGGGTGGAGACGAACACTCTGAAGCTGCCATGCAGGCCCTCTGGCTTTCACCGGTGCCACAAGGTAGCAATGAACTACCTCAATGAGTCCTGAGCTGATTAGTTTCTTTTTTCAAAGTCTCCAACGCCCTCAAAAGCAGTTACTTATGCCAGTCTTTATAATTATTATCACCCCTTTATTAATCAAGTGCAGCAGCCACCTGATAATTGAAAACCTCACCTCATAACAATTAACCGCAGGTGACAGCTTTAGTAATTGTGATATCACTACTTATCAGGGGTTCCACTAACCAAAAGCAATGGGAGACTTAACTGCATTCAGTTGGGCGGACGAGCCAACACCAAATTCCCATCCTGAGAGTCTGTTTCTTAAGGGTCACTTCTAGTAACAACTCTCTTCGCCTAATTTTGCTAGAAAATTAAAGGTGGCACAGACATTTATGCTCTAACAGTTTATTGGGGTGAGCAGTTCCAGGAAAGCAAGAGAGATGGAAAAATGGGGGAGAGGCCAGAAAGGAGAGAGAGTAATCACAAAGGGGAATTTACTGATCTGGGTGGAGCTTTGCAAAAACCAAAACCAAAACCAAAACCAACCAACCAACCAACCAAC
>NW_023242517.1:0-1458 GCF_002007445.2 Ailuropoda melanoleuca
CCCTCTCTCGCTGGCTGTCTCTATCTCTGTCGAATAAATAAATGAAATCTTTAAAAAAAAAAAAAAAGAATGACATTCAGCACTGTTCCTAGTTAATCAAGTAGGCAGTTTTTTTGGGGGGGGGGTGTTTCACTTACTGGTTTCCAATATGGAAAAAAAGAGAAGGTTATTGGCCATATGATAAGGGGGCCTGGTTTTATTATTTCAGCTACATATCACTCAGTGAATTAGGTGCTACATATTTTTCTTTATCTGGACCTGTTTTTTGCTGTTATTGTTAAATGAAGAAGCTGGATCAAATAATCTGTGAAGAGTTTTCCAGCTCATTCTGTGAATCTGTATTGTTCTTTATCTGGCATGCCCTTTTTTGTAGATTTCCTAGGACTTATTTGACCCATGTCCTTTTTTTCCCCTAGAATAAAATTGCCTACAGTTAAAATTTACAGCTCTAGAATATCCAATCCTATAAAATCCACTGTCTGCTGCTATGGAAGTCATATGTAATTCACATCGTTTGGGCTCTATCTGTATCTAACCCAACTTGTCTAAATGGACAATAGGTGTGGATGCTAGCAAACCATTCATGAATTCCATTTCTGTCTATTTCAGTAATTACCAAGTTAGGTCTGTAGTGGGTGACTGGGGAATGTCTTTTGAAGGGAATCGGTCATGTCAAACCTTGCAGATTCCCCTCTTACAGCTTCCTTTTTTATGCCTACCCCCGTCTACAAAGCCTGCATTTTATAGCTTTTTATCTTTTTTCTTTTTCTTTCTTTCTTTCTTTTTTTTTTTTTTTTGAGAGAAAGAGCGAGCGAGCACATGCAAGGGGGGGAGGTTGGGAAGGGGCAGAGAGAGAGAGAGAGAATCTTGAGCAGACTCCATGCCCAGCGCGATGCCCCACACAGGGCTCAATCTCACAATGCTGAAATCGTGACCTGAGCTGAAACCAAGAGTCAAATGCTTAACGGACTGAGGCACCCAAGCACCCCACAGAGCCTGCAGTTTTACCTTCTGGTCATCTAAGGTCCTAGACCATAAGCCCATTAAAAGCTTCTCTTTACTCTTCCATTCCTGCTCCATGTCCACCCTCCCACATGCCCTACATACCTCTGTCTTCATCTGTTTTTTACTATCTCCCAATTCAGGGCCAGACTAATGGTCATTTTCTTTATCTCTCATCTAGCCTAAATGATTTTATTTATTTATATGGAAATTTAAGTGCATTTATAACTGACTTCACTAAAATGTATGTTCAATGCATTCATTTGTAAACTCAAAAAAACACAAATGTATCATCTCATAATTCTCGAGGTCAGAGGTCTAAAGTCAGTCTCACTGGGCTAAAGTTGAGGCATCATCAGGGCTGCTTCATTCTGGAGGTTCTGAAGGGAGAATCCATTTGTTTGCCTTTTTCAGCTTCTAGAAGCTGCCTCAATTCCTGCACTCTTTTTTTTTTTT
>NW_023242518.1:0-1458 GCF_002007445.2 Ailuropoda melanoleuca
AAGTTCCAGAAAACTCCCCCATGACACACTTTTTTCATAATTTACAAGTTTTAACTTGGTTTCACAAAATCATTAACACTGGTTCAGCTCTTATAAGCCTTCCAGTATTTTTGAGGTTAACAAATAACCATGACCCCACATACAGATGTTCTACAACAACATAACCCCAGCAACAACCATAAAGTTGAAATCACAGCAGCTGCTTCTTCCTGCCAACGAAATCTAAAGGAGTTTGCAATTTTGGCACATCCTATTTTAGTTAATGAAGGTCCTGAAATTTTAAATGCTGGTCTTCTCAATTATTCTTACTTGCTCATAGGCATCTAATTCCACATCTCAGAGATAAATCATGTTATCATTTAGATTAGTGGCCCTTAGCTTTTTGACCTTCCATGCACGTTTAAGTCTTTTCAGTTTGGCTTCTCTCCTTAATTAGGAGAAGCAGCCTTGTATTTTAAGAATGTCACTGTTTAAAACAATGTGAATTTTACATTACACATTTGCCTTGAAGCATCTGCAATGAACTCCTTTTTATAAATCAAAACAAATATGAAATTAAAACAAACCAACTATTAGGTTCTATAGCCAAAATTATGTTGTTCTTGACCCTGTTGGTATAAAAATTCAAATTCCTTTGTTGAAGATCGGTTCCTACAGTAAGTACATTATTCTCATCAATCTCTTTATTTCTGGGAAGTTCAAGAGAAGCAAAAACAAAATTTGCAGAAAAGCACCAAATTAGCAATTAAAGTCGCTAATGTAAGACCTAAACTACAATGCTCCACTCCAAAAGATTAAATATTAAACCTCTGGAACAATTTATTCAATTCCACAGAACAGAAAGGACAGCAGAGAAAAAGTGCAAACTTCAACATTAGTTGCTGAGTTTAGTGTTGCTTACAGTTTTCTTCTTTACTCCCAATCCTGTTACAAATAATGCAAACCTGTTTTTATTAATTTACATTAAGTTCATTTAACACTGATGAAACAGACCAGAAATGTATAATGAGGAACATTTAACAAGCTCCCGAATTAGGGCTAATCATGCTCTGTTTACGAGAGCTTATTTCATTCTTGGAAAATATCCTGGTAGAAAGCTCCATCCCTATTTAACAAGTAAAAAGGAGAGAGTCACCAGCTACCGATAACAAAGAAATGAACAAGCTTAATAATCTCCAATTTGGTTTTCCACTCCACTTAATGATGGAGGCAATTCGAGCTCTGTGGCCAGAGTACATGAGGAAGCATCCACAAGTACTGAAAATTTAATTAAAAGTCAGAAAGCCATTGCAATGAAGACTCAGCAGAAAGCCATTTATTTTTAAAATCTAATATATTCTTCATGACTAAAGGCTAAAGCACATGCTGACTTACACATTTAGCTGTAACTGATTTAAGCTACTTGATGATTTTTTTCTTTTTTTTTTTTTCCTTTTTCTCTCCCCCCCCCCACCCCCC
>NW_023242519.1:0-1458 GCF_002007445.2 Ailuropoda melanoleuca
GGAACTTTACATCAAAAACTAGGGATGTACTGTATGGTGACTAACATAATAAAAATATTATTAATAAAAATATTATTAAAAAAATAAAAAATAAATTAAAAAAAAGAATGTCACAACCACTGCCTTGTGGCCTGCCAGTCTGGTCCCTACCCCTGGGCCTTTATAGAGTCCCCAGCAGTGACCTCATCATTTCACCCAGGTCCCAGAACCTATCCAGGCCTCAGGAACAGCCTCAGCTTTTCACACAATCTACAAAAGCTGCAAAACACACCTTGAACTCCGGCCTTCTGAGGGAGTCCCCACTCCCCGCCACCTTTCCTCCCTCCGGCCCACTCACTTTCCCACCAACTTCTTAACAAATCAAGCCCCCCTTTACTAAAGTGACTCATTCAATATGACAAAACCATATTCTTTAGGAGGATTCATTTTGTACTTTTAGACCTCCAAATGTGTTCCTCCTTTTGAGAGAGAAAATTGCCTTTCACTCTTTACTATAAACGACACTGGATTTTAAGCATGAAAAATGGCTGAACTAATATTGTCTCAACCGTTACCTTGGGTCTCGCGATCAGAGAACTGTCAGGTAACTGCCACCGCCCTTCCCAGACTCATCATCCATTGCATTACTGACCTGTCAATCACTTCTGCTGGGCCAATGACCAGCACAGCCTCACAGGAAACAGGTAGGGGGGGCAGATGAATGGTTTCCCCGGGGTGTTCAAACTTGCCGACTCTCCTGCTCCTGACCTGTGTTGCCCTTGCTGCTGAGACTATGCGACATGGGCAAGTGGGCAGTGGGGAAGGGACAATCGAGTCTGCCCAGACCCACACACAGGTTGGGGCCCTTGGAGGAAGCAGGGAAAAAAGCTTAGCACCAATGTTGGGCGTTAGTAATAGTGATAGTAATTGGATTCTGCCCCACACCTGCCACTCCCTTGTGTGACCGTGGGTCAACGTCCCCGTGACCCAGGGCCTCAGCTGCTTTTTCATGGCGTTGGTCGATTCGCCATGATCTCTCAAACCCCTTTTCTTTTGATATTTTGGAAGACACCTTCCCTCAAGAGAGGGAGAACCCATCTTAACCACAGTCCAGCTAATTGACCATAAGGGAAGGCAGTGGGCCAGAAGTGAAGAAGCACTTTGACGATTCAGAGCCAAGGGAATGCTCAAATGAAGGAAGGATGCCCTCTCGGCTAGGGAGAACTTTGGGCCCTGGCCCTGGGTGTGGGTGGGGGATCAGGGTCGCTGGAAGTTGCTTACCAGAGGGTCCTCTGAGTGCAGACTCAAAAGAAAGGATGCCTTTCAGTCCAGGGTCTACTCAAGCAGGGTCAGTGTAAATCTAATGGAGTTTGAAGAATCCCCTCTAGCCCTGCACTAACCCTGCACATGGGTTGTTTGTTTTTTCCTGCAGTTTCCTATAAGAGGTCCTTTTGAAAAGTTCCCACTCGCCGAACTGAA
>NW_023242520.1:0-1458 GCF_002007445.2 Ailuropoda melanoleuca
AGCGAAAGAGGGAACACAAGTAGGGGGAGTGGGAGAGGAAGAAGCAGGCTCCCAGCAGAGGAGCCCGATGTAGGGCTCCATCCCAGAACTCCGGGATCACGCCCTGAGCTGAAGGCAGACGCTTAACGACTGCGCCACCCAGGCGCCCCTAAAAACTGTTTTTTATCTCCAGCAGCTCAACTCTTTGATATACTCAACGTGGATGAGGGTTTTATTTTTTCTAAGATTTTTTATTTATTCATTTGAGAGAGAGAAAGAGAGCGCGCACAAGCAGGGGGAGAGGCAGAGGGAGAAGGAGAAGCAGACCCCTGCTGAGCTGGGAGCTGACACAGGGCTCGATCCCAGGACCTGGAGATCACAACCTGAGCCAAAGGCAGACGTTTAATCATCTGAGCCACCCAGGTGCCCCAGGATGAGTGTTTTAATAGTGTGAAATATTTTGCTATAAATCCTTCTCACAAGTTCTACTTGGTGGTCTGGCTCTCAATTCACTTTGATTTTTAATATCCGATAACTTAGTGTCTTAGCCAAAGCTACTATTTCAACATCTCTAAAACATACTTGCCTAAACTCATATATTCCATGAAATATTTAATGCTAATTTTCTTTGGCCACTATGGCTTACTGGGAATTTATATTCCTACAAATTTTCAAAATAAATAGAATGTTAGCTGGGATGTAAACCCAAACTTTTGTTTAAGCAGGTGTGGGAAGTGGGTGCAGTTTCAGGAGCTCATCAACATTTAAACTCTAGCGCTGTCTTTTAAATTCTCCCGTCTCATCTGTTGATTGACCATGTTTCTCTTTAGGGATGGGGAGCTGTTCTCACATCATCATTCATTATATCCTACGCTTGGTCTTGGTATAAACTCTATCTCCAATCTCACTCAAGGTCTCAGCTTCAATAAAACCTTTATCTTTCAAGAATTTCAGTATAAAGAGACTTGTTATTTTGATTATTGTTTTTGCTGTAGGATTATAAAAATTTATAATTTGAAATTCAAAGATAACCAATGACTTTCTTACTCTGGCTGCATTTGCTTTATTGTCTAAAGGCAGTGGGCATGGAAATATGGTTACTCACCCTAGATTTAGGGAAGAAGCATAGTGGTTACAAGGATGCCAAAGAGAAGAAATATTGTTTAATATGTCAAATTAATTTAGGTGTTTCCTATAAGCTGACCTCAAATTTTAGGGGATAAATATTATATAAACATATACATTAATAAGCCAACAACCAAATAAACAATGTATTTTAATTTCCTGGTATGAAGTTGAAAGAAACTTCCTACTCAAGTTTGAAAGAATAAGGAAAAATTATTTCAATTTATTGACCCAACAATTAAAATTAATGAACAGACTGGGATTTTCTTTTTCTTTTTTTTTAATAATAATTTTTTATTATATTATGTTAGTCACCTTACAGTACATCCCTAGTTTTTGATGTAAAGTTCCATG
>NW_023242521.1:0-1458 GCF_002007445.2 Ailuropoda melanoleuca
TCTTTTTTCCAAAACAACATCTTCTCTCCAACAGATTCCTGAAAAAGCAATGCTTTCTTCTCCCCCTTTGAGATCCTCCTTGTCAAAACAGACCATTTTTTCCATCTGTAGTGCTATTAACAGTAAACACACGCTAGCATGGAAGAGTGTGCTGCCTGCATCCTGATGCCTGAGTGCCAATCCCAGCTCCACACTTTGTCCCACAGTTTGGCAAGTGGGGCTTGCTGTTTGTTTTGTTTGTTTTTAACTGTCTGATCCTCAATAGCCGCTTCTGTAAAATGGGGATATTAACCGAGCCTGGCTCACGGAGACATTGGAAGAATTAGATGAGTTATTACATGTACGGGGCTCACAAGGGTGCACACCACATAATAAGTGCTCATTAATGTCAGTTATTGTTTTTAGGAATCTACAGCCTAGTTGTGGAGACAGGACCTAGGAATAAAAAGAAAACCCACAGTTCAATGTATCACTGGCTTGGTTCAAGGCAAAACAAACCATAGAATTTTAGAAAAATGAGGGATTGTTGTGAGCTGAAGTGTTGGGAAAAATTTAATGTGCAGATTCGTTTGAAAAGACAGACGAGTTTGAGATGATGGCCTGAAATTAAGAGGAAGGGCATCACAGGGAGAAGTAAGGAGATGAATGGAGACAAGGAAACAGGAACGTTCAGCTTAGTTGGAATAAAGGTTTATAGAGGAGAGAAAAAAATGTCACATCTGTGGCATAGTGTGATGGGCAGAATAATGGTCTCCGAGATGTCTACCTCCTAATCCCAGGGACCTACAAACATGGTACCTTCTGCAGCAAAAAGGAACTTGGCTGATTTTATTAACCTAAGGAGCTTGGAATGAGGAGATTATCTGGTGGGCCTCCTGGTGCAACAGAGGGAGATGTGACTAGGGAAATATGGTAAAAAATATGCAACTTTGCTGGCTTAAAGATGAAGGAAGGGGGCCATCCGCTGAGGGATATGGGTAGCTCTGAAAAGATGGATAAATCAAAGAAATAGATTTCCCCTAGAGATTCCAGGAAGCAATGTAATCCTGCCAACACCTTGATTACAGCCCAGTGAGGCCCATGTAGGACTTTTTAGCCTGCAGAACTTTAAAATAATAAATTTGTGTTGTTTTAGCTTCTAAGCTTATGGTAATTTGTCAGAACAGCATTGGGAAGCTAATACAATTCGGTTGGATGACCTCAGTCACCACTTCCTCTGGAAAGTGTCCCATGATCCCCTAAAAGGGATGTCATCTCCCACTCAAGCAACCACCATAGCATTTTCTTAATAGCTCATCCTATCATCTGACTTTGCAAGTTCAAGGACATAGCTCTAGAATTGTCTATATTCTATGAAGTACCTATCTTGGAAAGTTGCAAAGAAGACAAATTCTGTAAGTATTTTTTGAGTGAAGTGGAAAATAAAACAAATATATTTCACAATCCATAATGTTTTAA
>NW_023242522.1:0-638 GCF_002007445.2 Ailuropoda melanoleuca
CAGGGACCTACCTAGCACTATCATCACCCTTCGTGAATAGGGAAACATGAGGGAAATTGGTCGAGGAAGCCTGACGTGACTGCCCCACAGTGGTCTCTGTGACACCACACAGTCCAGGGAAATATCAACGATCATCATCTCTCGTGAGTAAGGGAGCATGAANGCTCAGGATTTTCGAGGCCTCAGAGCCCTTCACATTGGTAATAAAGCAGAGCGTGCAGGAAAACACCTCCAGCGAAGAGCAGCCTTTTCACTGGGGACCCCGATTCCACATTGGGTGTAGGGGCCTGGGGAGGATCCAGCCCTTAGAACCAAGAAAAAAAGTGTGAGTGGAAAGCACTTGAAGTCACGAAGGCCTTATGGAAGGTGGAACAGGAATCAAGGTGCTTTGGTACCGTGAGTGAAACACGACGAACACANACGAACACAGCACTGAGAAAGACAATTCGGCCAAAACCCGCTTCCAAAGAAATGCTTGCTCCCTGGGGAAATCCTGTCAAAAGTGCTGGCCGCAATGGAACCAAAAGGCCCAAAACACGTCCGTCAGAGACAACCCAGTACATGCAGAGTCTTAGCACTATCATCACCCTTCTTGAATAGGGAAACATGAGGGAAAGTGGTCGCGGAAGCCTGACGAG
>NW_023242523.1:0-1458 GCF_002007445.2 Ailuropoda melanoleuca
AAAAAAAAAGGCTAAATAACAAATTTAAACTGAAAATCTGACTATAAACTAGATTTTTACCTTTGTCATGAATGCTGGTACTGAAACATAAATTTTAATTGGAAAAGAATGAGAAGCAAGGTCAAGATTTTAAAAGAGGACTTGTGGGCATTTTCAATGGCATTAGAAGTTGGTGTTTGGGTACTTTATAATGTCTAATTTCATATCTAGACATAAATTTGCTCTATCCTTATGTAGAATTTCTCTTCCACTTTTCAACAAATAATAGATGATGAGAAAGAGGTAAGGACCACTAGTGTCCATGGTGATTATACTGAAAGGGAAACTGAGGGTTCATTCTTTTTTAGCCTTTGAGCAATCTTTAATGTATTTTTTCACTATTTTTAGGTTTTATTTATATTCAAGTTAGTTAAAACATAGTGTATTACTAGTTTCAGGAGTAGAATTTATTGATTCATTAGTTGCATATAACAGCCATGCTCATTATATCAAGTGCCCTCCTTAAATGCCCATCACCCAATTTCCCCTTTCCTTCCACCCTTTTCCCCTCCAGTAACCCTCAATTTGTTCCCTATAGTTAAGAGTCTCTTATGGTTTGCCTCCCTCTCTGTTTTTATATTATTTTATTTTTTCCTTCCCTTCCCCTATGTTCATCAGTTTTGTTTCTTAAATTCCACATCTGAGTGAAATCGTATGGTACTTGTCTTTCTCTGACTGACTTATTTTGCTTAGCGTAATACTCTGTAGTTTCATCCATGTCATTGCAAATGGCAAGATTTCATTATTTTTGATGTCTGAGTAATATTCCATCATATGCAAATATAAACCACATCTTCTTTACCAACTAATCAATTGATGGACATCTGGGCTACTGCCATATTTTGGCTCTTTTGGACTTTGCTACTATAAACCCTGGTGTGAATGTGCCCCTCCAAATCACTATTTTTGTATCCTTAGGATAACCACCTAGTAGTACAATTGCCGGGTTGTAGGATAGCTCTATTTTTAATTTTTTGAGGAACCTTCACACCATTTTAAACAGTGGGTGCACCAGTTTGCATTCCTCCACATCCTCACCAACATCTGTTGTTTCCTCTGTTAATTTTAGCCATTCTGACTGGTGTGAGGTGGTATTTCATTTTGATTTTGATTTGTATTTCCTTGATGATTAGTGATGTTGAGCATTTTTTCACATGTCTGTTAGCCATTTGTATGTCTTTGGAAAAACGTCTATTCATTTCTTCTGCCCATATCTGGACTGGATTTTTTGTTTTTTGGGTGTTGAGTTGAGAATTCATTTTTTAAGTAAGTACCAGAATTACCCTATTTCCACAGTTTTAATTATTCCTATTTTCAAAAAAGTATCAAAACTGATTTCCCCTAATCTGTGTTCTTCTTCCCTCCCTCCTTCCCCTCTCTTCCACTGTCTTTCCTTTTTTTCCTTCTTTTTTCTCTTTT
>NW_023242524.1:0-1458 GCF_002007445.2 Ailuropoda melanoleuca
TCACGGTGCTGTCCGCTTTGGTGGAATAGTCACTCTTTTCATAGGATTTTACCCTGAGTCATTTTGTCCAACAGAAAGGTTTTCTTGAGTACCACACCATTAGTCTGATTCTTTTCCCTGAATTGCTTTGGGTCGAATGCTTTCTCAGTATCATTAGGAACCGTGTAGTGGTCCCTTGACTAAATTTATCAGGTCTCAAATATCTGCGATGTATCCCCTTTCTTTTCTTCTTGTAAAACAGTCAGCTCTTTCTTGAGCTCGTCTCTTTCTTCTGACCCTTCGCCACACAGAGTCTATAGCAGCCTCTCCCGTGCAGCTTCAGGCTTCCAACCCTGTGATCTCCTACATCATTGCAGGCAAGACACTCGCACGATGAAGTACTCTTTTCCCCAAATTCGACACTAGTTCCCTCCCTGTCCGCTGCCACCGAGGCAGTGCTGCAGATTTCAATTCCGAGTACTTGTTACTGCAGTACCCCTGGACTGGGTGATCTCCCAGATCCCTTTAAACTGTAACGTTCTCTGATTCTAAGACGATGCAATTTGGTTTCTTCTACAGTAAAATCCTGTTGCCGGAACACGATTGTTAAGCATGGGCATTACGCCCATCAAGAAATCAGTATACAGTGTCAATACTGATGTCTGTTTTCCTCCTGCGCTTCCTTAACGAGAGCAGAGGGAGAATAAAGAGGCAGTAGAGGGATCCTGAGCTGTAAGTCTTCCATATTTTTGGTGGGATGGTACCGTGTCGATCCAGGAAAAGGAGAACAAGAGACAGGGAACAATAGTATGTCGAGTATGATAAGGGAGGGAGGAACAGAGTGCTGAAGAATGTAACTGAGAGGAATAATTTCTATAGTCAAAGAGGGTGTGGTGGGCGAAGACAGGAAGGGCTCCACCTTTTTGCGTCTCCGGCGGCGCTCAGGCAAGGAGTTTATGGCAAGCTTCAGCAAGTGACTCAAGACAGAAGCAGGGTTAGCAGTTAAAGCTCAGGGTCTTAGAGAGCGCTGGTAATGCCAGGCTCCAGTGACTTTCTTTAGGGGCATTTGAAATTCTATTAATCCTGGGCTTTGTAAGAGCCATAGCCAAATTAAGGGGTGGGACCATGGTCGTAGCAGAAACTGGTGGTTTAGTGAGAACAGCAGGGCCCCAGGGCTATTTGACTTCAGGTGAGTGACTTGACCCCTTCGGGTGTCACTTTCTTCATCTGTAAAATGGGGATAACAAAAATATTTAGATTGTGGTGAGGAATAAATAAGATAATGCATGTAAACAGCATATAGTTAGTGTGGGCAATTGCTGGGGCTGGAGGTCATGTTGATGCTGGTGATAATGATGCCAGGTAGGACGTGGGAGACGTTCTCAGCTTGGTCTATGCATTGCAAGCACCTGGGAGCTCTTAAGGATCCAGCCCAGGAGGCGCCTCCCCATTAATCAGGATTGCTGGGCGGGGGGGGGG
>NW_023242525.1:0-3820 GCF_002007445.2 Ailuropoda melanoleuca
TATCACTTCCGTTTTCTACCTGTTGAATTAAAGTACTTCTGTAAAGCGTGGGTCTAGGTTACAGCTCTACTAATAGGTAGAAAAACAGAGCAATGTATCTAGTGTATTATTTAAGGATTTTTGAGGGTTTTGCCTGAAGTGTCACAAAGTGTCCTAGAAAGGCCTCTAATCTTCTGGCTTATGGATAGATGCAGAGACTCCCAAATGTCAGAGAGTGCCAAGCAGAGGCCTCTGGAAAGCAAGAACAGTGGTGGCAGCCATAAACTTTCCCACTGGACAAAGATCCCCCTTCTACTTCCTCACCCCTCTGTCACCCTCATCCTACTCTAGGTGTGGAAGGTTGGCGTTGTTTCAGGCAGTTGAAGGGGAATCTTTGTGGAAACTTCCTTCTCTGAGTTAGACTTAGATGTGTGTGATTTCCATGGTGAGAAAAGCAAAACAAAGCCTATGAAATTGCCTACAATTCTGTTGTTAGTCGTCTGGTCTTAACTTATTAATTTATTTTAGGATCCCTTCCATTACTGAGGGACAGTCATCATTTGGGCCTAAGTGCCCCAAGTGACATGATTGGTGATATTTTTTCATAAAATATAAGTACAGAATAGAGGTCCAGATGCTTTTAATAAAAGTATTCTAGCAAAGAATATTTATTGCATTAGTTATAAAATGCATTACTTTCCAGAGGATGACCTTGATGATTGGAATTAGTGACACAAGAGATCAGAATAATTCAGGATTTTCTACTTCGCACTTCTCCGTAAGGCTCCTCTTGGGTCTGTGACTGGATCATGTTTGGGTAAAAGAAGCTGTGAGCAATTCCTCTGTGTCAGGAATTCAGAGAAACCCAGAAGCCAAAGAAACCCTGGGAAAGAGGTCTAAAGGGAGTATTTGGTGTTTAATGTATATGAGGTTTGCAAGGGCTTTATAAGCCATGTGGGAGTGAACCCACCACCCAGCAGTGCTCGGTCAGGTTGTTTTCCCTCCTCACAATGTCTGCGCATCTGCTCTGTGGCAGAGCCACACTCAGCTAAAATTGGAGAGAGCTGAAGTTTTATCTGGCCTGCTCCTCAGAGCTGCTTTGTCAGTCATTTCCAGACGTCACTTCACTAACATGCTATTTCCCCCAAAGACCTGGTTCTGACTGGATGCACCTCCTGGGTTATAAGGATGGACTTTCCATACTTCCTCATCGTCGTCTCTCTCATTTCCTGACTGCCAGCCCTTCAGTTGTAAAGATGAACCTCCTCACATTCTTCATATAAGGTGAGGTGCTGTTGTTTCCACAAACACATAACAGAAGGCAGAGCTACACGGCACACCTAAGAGCTGTCCTATGCTTGCATGTCTTCTCAACCTACCTCCTTACAGACCTTCTGCTTTCACTGCTGCAGAAGGTAAGCACGATGGAGGGCACAATGTCCTTGGCAGAGAGCAGCCCAGAGAGGGTGCTTACATTATTGGAGGCATGATACTGCTTTGGAGAGAAATTGGCATATTTGTTGCTCAACAGGAGACTTATCTGTGTTTCTCTGGAATCTGTGTTCGATTCCTCCTTGGGGATATAGTCTCTTGTGAATTCCAGAAATGAGAGTTTATGAGAGAAGATTGTTAGTTATGTGCCAATGTTCCCTTCCCTCAGGAGCCCCTTGATGGGCCTTTGGGGCTCAGGCTCCCTAGTGGTGATCAGATAGATTCTCCCATGCTATTCTTAGAACAGATGTCTTTTGTTGTTTGGACAGGATACACTTTTGATGGTGCAGTCATTATAGCAACACCAGCTGACCTGGGACATGAGCTTTTTATTTATTTTCTTGTTCCTTTACTTTCAATTTTATTCATTATTTGAGTCTGCAGCAAGTTTTAGATTCTCCTATAGGTCAATATCAGAGTCATGGCATCAGATTTCTCATGTTCATTCCTGTTGACTCACTCCATGGGTTGAAAAGTGTTATTCATTCTTTATACTAACAAGTTTTCTCCCCGGTTCACTCTGTGCTCCTAATATGACACTGATAAGTAAATTCCATTTCACAGTGAGCAAGTCCAGGAGTAGAGAACATGGGAATGTGATGGAAAGCCACAGTTCTAGAAGACACCTCCCCATGTAGCCCTTGAGGTTATCTCAGACTGTTTTAGCAAATGACCCTAAAGGTTGGCATGATTGTTGAAATTTTCTTTCTTCTTTCTCGAGAGTTATTGCTGAGAGAGAGTACTCGAACTTTCGGACCCTTTCATTTTTATTCCTTTTATGTCTATGTGTGCATGTGTACATGGGTATGAGTGTGCTTAGATGAGATATTTGATAATGTTTTTCTTCTGTTATTGGTTTGGAGCCATCTCTAATGAGACTACACTCTTGTTAATAATTTATTATTGGCTACACAGCATCCATGAGCAAAAAGTTTCATGAGGGTTTATGACTTGAAGTTTGCTCACTTTCCCAGCATCATTTCTGTAAGGTGGAGATATGTTTTTGTCTTTTACGTGGTAACAGCACTTTTTGAGTCATGAAAATTGATATCCTAGTCAGCATAACAGCCAGTTTTTTGAGTGATTTATTCATTGAAAGCCTTTGCTGTTTGAATGCACAAAGAATTTTCTTGACACTAAGGTCTGCCAGAATTATAATTTGGGAGCAAGAATTTATTCTACTTTCATTGGGTGGATGTTCCCACCCCAGATAGTTGAACTGAAGTGTTAAACTGTAGAATTCAACTGGAGGGAGTTGAGGGGCACTTTTGATCTTTTAAAAAAAATAGATCTAAAAATACACAGAGAGACAAACACATGCATACTATGTATTTCCATACATAGTAAAGTTCTCCCTTCTGATAAGAAAAGATATTTGTGAAATATTCCCTTATTTTGTTTTCTTTTTTCCAGTTTTATTGAGTTATAATTAACTTATAACATTATATAAATTTAAGTTGTAAAACACAATGATTTGATATATGTATATATAGCAAAATGATTACTACTAAATTTAATTTATAGCCATGACTACACATAGTTACAAAATTTTCTTTTTCTTGTGTTGGAAACTTTTAAGATCTATTTTCTTTTTCTTTTCTTTTTTTTTAAAGGTTTTTATTTATTTATTTGACAGAGATAGAGACAGCCAGTGAGAGAGGGAACACAAGCAGGTGGAGTGGGAGAGGAAGAAGCAGGCTCATATCAGAGGAGCCTGATGTGGGGCTCGATCCCATAATGTTGGGATCACGCCCTGAGCCAAAGGCAGACGCTTAACCACCATGCCACACAGGCGCCCCAAGATCTATTCTCTTAGCAACTTTCGAATATGCAATTATAATATGCAGTTAAGTATAGTCACCATGCTGTATTTTAGGTCCCTAGAACTTCTTTACCTTATAATTTGGAAGTTTGCATATTTTGACCACCTTCACCCATTTTCTGCACTCTTTATCTCTGATAACTGCCAATCTGTTTTGTGTTTTTATGGGTTGGGGTTTTTTGGATTCTACATGTAAGTGAGAACATACAATTTTTGTTGTTCTCTGTCTGACTTATTTCACTCAGCATAATGCCTCCAATATTCAAGGATGTCACAAATTTCCTTTTCAGTATTTCCTTTTTTATGGCTGAATAATATTCTATCATAATATACATAAAACATGTAGAGTAGAATATATAACATGTATTTTAAATATATTTAAATATATATAATAAATATTACTGTATAATATATATTTTATATATTCTATTACTGTGTAACATAAATCCNTATAATAAATATTACTGTATAATATATATTTTATATATTCTATTACTGTGTAACATAAATCCTACATTACCTATTATA
>NW_023242526.1:0-1458 GCF_002007445.2 Ailuropoda melanoleuca
CATAACACCGGGATCACGCCCTGAGCCGAAGGCAGACGCTTAACCGCTGTGCCACCCAGGCGCCCCGATAATTTTTTTAAATAGTAATTTTTAAAAAATTGTTCATCCTCAGAGGATGATGGGAATCAATTCATTATATTGAAAAGTGGTAAGTAGGGGTGCTTGGATGGCTCAGTTGGTTAGGCATCTTCCTTCAGCTCAGGTCATGATCCCAAGGTCCTGGGACTGAGTCCCACATCGAGCTCCTTGCTCAGCAGAGAGCCTGCTTCTTCCTCTGCCTGCTGCTCCCCCTGCTTGTGCTTTCTCTCTCGGACAAATGGATGAGTAAAATCTTAAAAAAAATAAAAATAAAATGGTAAATAAAAGAAAGAATCAAGTATTCATCCTACCTTTTATATGTAAACTCTGTCACTGGATAACCAAATAGATTAGAGGAAATATCTCTTTAAAAATATTCCACGAAATGAATGAAAAAGAAATTATAGAATTAAAATTATTATCATTTTGCAACACCCATTAATGTTTAGATATAAGCACTTAAGGATCCATGGCTGCTAAGATCACAAAAAAAGACAATCAGATATTATGTGCCTCCTATAATTTTCGCCAAGTAGTACATATAGTAGCCTTGCTAAAGGGATTGAACCTGAGTCTGATTCACTCTTGGGATCCAGCTGCCAATTTGTAAGAAAAAAGGCAAAGGAATATGTTGAACTACACCAAGGGGATGTGTATTCGTCAGCTCAGGTTGCCATAACAAAATACAACAGATTGGGTGGCTCAAACAACGGTTCTGAAGGCTGGGAAGTTCAAGATCAAGGTGCTAGCAGGGTAGGTTTCCTCCTGAGGCCTCTTCTCTTGGCCTGTAAGCAGCCACCATCTTGCTGTGTGCTCACATGACGTCTTCTACAAAAGAGGCAGAGGGAGAGAAAGCAAGCTCTGTGGTGTCTTTTCTTATAAGGACACTAATTCTATCTGAGCAGGGCCCCACCCTCATGATCTCATATAACCTTAGTTACTTCCTTTAGAGGTCTCATCTCCAAATACAGCCACACTAATGGTTAGGTCTTCAACATACGAATTTTGGGGAGACACAGACTTTCAATCTGTAATGCAATTAGCAAAATCTAGACTGTGATAAACCCTGTTTGTCAAACAGCCTGGATTCTTTAACACATAAATTACAAGGAAATGAAAAAAGATAGAAAAAGGAATCTGTTGACTAAAAGAGACTTAAAAGGCATATCAAATTTGTTTATAATAAACAGGAAGAAAATTGTCCTGGGATATGTATTTGGGTTATAAAGCATTTTTTTATACAAGGAATGGGGAGTGACTGCTAATGGATATGAGGGTGAGGGGGTTGCATGAAAATATTCTGTAATTAGATAGTGATGATGGTTGTACAACCATATTTGTGAAAATGTAAAACCACTGAACTGTACACTTTTTTTTTTT
>NW_023242527.1:0-1458 GCF_002007445.2 Ailuropoda melanoleuca
GCATTTATATATTATTTGTCTTTTTAATTCTATAGTTCTTTATAAATGCAGTGTGTGTGCCTTTTGTTTCCCTTGTAATTCTCTCACAAGTTTTGTATAATTACATTCCACAGTTATTCAGATGTGATTGATAACTTATAAGACTAGCAATAGCTCAGCTAAAAACAAGAGAGAAATACACGTGCCATAGGAACCAATTACAAAAGAGGATATAATATAGCAGAAACAGTGGCCACAGGAATGGAGCCAGTTGCTCACGCATTTAGAATTTTCTTGAGCCTTATCTCGTGCATACCACTTCCCTAGATGCAGTGTTGCTGGGCATGTCCAACATTATGTCCTTGTAGATCATACATCACCCAGGTAGGGAGGTCAGGTCACATGATAATTTCATGGGCTATAGAAAGCTTTCCACCTTTTCTAAGACCATGTAAACCAGAAATTGCTTTTTCATAGAATAGATATATAGAGAGAATGGAATAGCATTGTTCCCGAATCCTAACCTGTGCTATGATTACCCCATAGGGGCCCACCAAAGTCTCCATGCAGCCTCCCTACTGAACATATAGACTTCAAAAGTCATCATTATCTTCAAAGTCCATTTGGCCCATATAGCAGAATAGCTTGCCCAGCAGCCAAGACCCATTAATAAGACTTCATGCTTTGAGTTTCGCTCAGAAATGGCAACCTTTTGGGTTACGTGGCAAATCAGTTGAAATAGTATGCCCAAAAATGGCATATAGTCCTCCAAAATTCAAACAGCCTCACTAAGTATTATGCTACCCTTCACTTAGAAGAGATATGGCTATAATATAATAAATATGTAAGTATATATGTATATATAAGTATATATGTGAAAGACCATTGAATTCCTCTGTACTTATTTCTTACCCTTGAGTACATATATATATATATATCTTATCAAGGTATTTAAGCTTATAACTTCTCATTATTTGCAATCTGTATGACATCCTCAGTATAATGGATACACATGAAATATGGAATAGAAAAGAGATTAATGCTGCTATGGCTAGATTATGACATAATTGATACAGCTCTGAGGTACGAGAATGAAGCTGTGTGATTGGATCTGCTAGCTGTTTGCAAACTGTTTCTGGTGTCCTCACTAATAGACCCAGAAAAAAAAAACAACACACATTCACCAGATCAATACCTGAATATCAGCTGCCAGGATGTGTTGATTTGCTCCAGCAAAGAAATTACATCTGGAACAGCAGTTGAAATTGAAGTCACCACCTGATTAAGTTTACAATAACCCACTCTCTTTCTCCAAGATCCATTTGTCTTTGGCACAGAAAAATAAGCAAGGGAAATGGGAACGTGATTGGAATCACCAACCTTGCATGATTCAAGCTTGTGATGGTGAAACTAATCCCTCTAGAAAGGCAAATCTAGGGGTTTCCACATTTCCCTATTCTATCATAATAGCTTATTCCA
>NW_023242528.1:0-1458 GCF_002007445.2 Ailuropoda melanoleuca
AACCTAAAAGGTTCAGGTCTATATGTCAAATACATTATCAGTCACCTTCCTGATTCTTGAAGGTCTACCACAAGTGTTAATAACAACCTGAAAATAACTAAAAATGTAATCATAATCCTTTTGATCACTGATCACATAAACCTCCTCTTGCATCATCCTTAAGGCAATTTTTTTTCTCTTCTTCAGGTCACTTCCATTCTCTCTGTCCTCTCCCCGAGTCATCCCCATTCCCTCCAACATAACCCCTACCAATTCTGTCACCTTTTCCCATACCAAAGCCATGGCAGCATTGACGTAGAAAGAGCCTTAGGGACCCCTGCACAGGTGACAAGGTAACTAAGTCACTTGGCCAATTTCCCACTGTTTCTTTGTGGTCAAACTAAGACTGAAACGCATGGCCTCCACGCAGCCCGCTTTCTACCACAGCACAGTGGCCCCATTCCTCAGAGCCAGTAAAGGAGTGTGAAGTGCTTTCTTATTATTTCATATGTGAGTCGCTTCCTTTCCTTCCACAAACCTAACCCAGGGACGCTATCAGGAAGAATTCAGAGGTGGGTGGATGACGGAGTTATCCCATCAGCAAATGTGAATGCACAGTCTGTCTGCTAGTTCAATCACAGACAGATTATATCCAAGCTGCCTCACCAGGAATCAGCCTGAGTCAACCTCTGAGCTTCTTCTCCTTTTCTCCATCTGGCCCAAACTGGGATCTTCCTATCAGGTATTTGGGGCATCCTGAATAAGAGCCAGCCCCCTGCAGCTTTGCTGCTGCCAGCCTGACTACTGTAATTTTCCAGAAGTCTCTAAGTTATGTCACATTGCTCAAGAAAAGCAGTATCACTATGCTTCACAGCCCCATAAGCTTGCCACCTGCAGCCCTCTTCTACTTGGTGATATATACCACCCACCACAACCAACAACGGGCATCTAGATCTCAGGGCCGAATCCCTGCAGATTCCAACCACCTGAACACACTTTTGTGAAAGCCTGCACAACATAAATTTCTGTATGTCATGATGAACTAGCCAGGCATTAATGCTCAAGTTAAAGCTAACTACAGTATTTTTAAAAAGCCACTGGCCACTGAACATGTAGATATTACAAAATTAATCTAAACTGATCAATGCTGGGGAACGCTGCAACGTGTCCAGGGGTCTTAGCAGAAAAGAACTGCTCTCCGCCTACTGACATAAAGGGTTATGGTAAAGGTAGAACCCTCCCGTCAGGACATAAAGGGTACGTGGCAGGGAGGTCCCCAGTACAGGATATGACATGCAAGCTCCTGGCTCTACTTTTCCCAAGAAGTGTTCTGCCTCATATAATGATCGAAGGCAAAGGAAGATCCTTCCAGTTATCGTTACTTGTGTGGATCCCTACTGCATACAAATCTGTCATGTGACACTTGGACTTCTGTATAAACATCCCAAGTGATGTCAGGGGTCAGGTGCCTGCCCTGTT
>NW_023242529.1:0-1458 GCF_002007445.2 Ailuropoda melanoleuca
TTTTTTTTCTTTTTTGTTCTCTGGCGCCACTCTAGCCAGTATTTGTGTTATCCAATATGCTTCTTCTAACTTGTGTGGTCTATATGAATCGGGCTGCTTTCAAACTCGTTTCAGTTTCCAAGAAAACACTAGGAAAAGAAATCCACAGCTGTTAAAAACTGCTATCAAAATATAACAAACCATAAAACAGAGACAGAGAAGAGTGGTTCTGATGGCTCTGTAGCCTCTCACACAGATCACAGGACATGCCCGGCTCTCAGCCATCCTTACGAGATCTAGTGCCCGCATGGACCAGCCCTTAATACAGCTGCATTCTGCTCAGCTGAATGCTTTAAGAGTAATCACGATGCAGGGCAAATAATTCTTAATAAACAATAATCATTCAAAACAACCCAGTTCACTGCTGGTAGGAATGTAAATTGATACATGCACTTTCCAAAGGATTATAAACATATGCACACCCTATGACCTAGCAATCTCAAATCTAGGTAAATATCCAGCAGTATATTCATTTGTACCCTGAAAGACATGCACAAGAATATAGGATCTCTATCCAGAATATCCCCAAACTGGAAATAACCCAAATGTTCATCAAAAAGAAAATGGATAAATTATGGCATATTTACACAGTAGAATATATTAAAGAGTGATTTTAAAAAAGAGCAAAGTATTGCTACATGCAAAACATGGATACAACTCACAGACTTAATCTTCAGTGAAAGAACTGGTATATAAATATGTGCAAACTATATGGCTCTATTTTTATAAATCTCAAAAACAGGCAAACTAATCTATTAGTGCTTAGGATACATTCCCTGGGTGGTGGTGGGGAAGCAGGTAGTAACTGGAGGAAGTGTTCTATTTCTCAACTGGGCGTTGGTTACAAAACTGTTCAGTCTGTAAAATTTCATCTATCTCTATGCCTAATATGTGTATATTCCCACATATGCATTATACTCAATAAAGTTTTAAAAACTGCAAATGATTATACAAATGTATGGTCATCTCTAAAATGACATTGGAAAAAAGCAAGAAAAAAGATGTCCAAATGGTAAGGAGAGATCTACTGGGTTCATCAAGACAGCACGATCGCAAGTTCAAGGAGAGATTCTGCCATAGACTGGATATTTGTGTCCCCCAAGAATTCATATGTTGAAACCGAATCCCCAGTGTTCTGGTGTTTTGAGGTGGGGTCCTTGCAGGTGATGAAGTCATGAGGGTAGAAGCCTCAGAAATGAAATTAATGTCCTTGTAAAAGAGACCTTACAGAACTCTCTTTCTCCTTTCACCATATAAGGACACACCGAGAAGATGGCTGTCTATGAACCAGGGTGCAGGCCCTTGTACACATCAACTTAAGGTTGCCAGCACCTTGATCTTGGATTTCCCAGCTTCCACAACTGTGAGAAATAAATTGTATAGTTTTTATGCCACCTAGTCTACGGCGTTTTGTTACAA